>NW_010536615.1:0-5342 GCF_000687285.1 Phaethon lepturus | reverse complement strand
AGCGCTGCATTAGTAAGACTCAAAAGTTTTATCGAAATCATGAACTAGGGTGAAAAGCACTGGTTATAATGCCCACACAGCAATGCTTGCAGAAGCGCTACCCATCAGTGGGGAAAACAACGGTCTCGCCACTGGCAAGCACAGCCCTGCCCTGCTCCCACCTAGCAGTACTGCCTCCCAAAGGCACCAGAGCCATGCGGCCTCTCATTCCCCTTTGCACCCGTGTCCTCTACCAAGAATAACAGTAATAACAATGCAATAATACTTCTGCTTCCTAGCCCTATCACTTCAGGGAGCTCCACTTTAAAGAGAGGCAGAATCTGCAGCACTGCCAAAGTTCAAGGGCTCCGCAGTCCTATGCAGTCACTTGCCAGGCAGTTTCAGTTTATCCAGAAAAAGTGGATTTGCCAGCTCTGGGTAATACAGCAGAAAAAAAACAATTTTAGTGTAGCATTAACACACGCACTAGATCAACACAGAAGCACCCACACAACGTTGGACCGGTCAGACCCTCAAAGGGCATTACTCAAAAGGATGCAATACATTATTTCAGGATCAGGAATCCCATACCAGGAAGAACTTGCATTCTCCTCAGTGTTTTCCTCCTTGATTTATAAAGCACTTTACACTGTTATACAAATAACAACGCTCTGCTTGGAGACAAACTGGAGCTGGAACAAACCGCCCGCCAGGACACAGCAGCCCTGCCTGCTCCAAGTGCTCATAGCGGTGCATAGCCAGCATGCAACCACTGCTCAAAACCAGGCAGCACACTGGTCTTTGAACAGATGTTTGATCTAGAATTTAACTTGCCTATTTATATTTTTCAACCTAGCTATTTCACTGTACAAACCTCTTCAGCATGCTCAGTTTTCAAAGAGCGTTCCTGTGAACGCAGCACTACAGCCGTCGACCCCACTACCCATCTGTAATATGAAATGCTCCAAAGTGGGCACCAGCCTGAGATTATCCTCTTTCTCCATGGTCAGCCAAAGAATAGAATTAGCTGATCCTAGCTGGTTTCACCAGTGTCTCCCTTCTGCCCACTCCTTACCACTACAAATTCCCCCCTGAATCCTGAGATGAAACTTCACAATTGATATCAGTGCCACAAAATACCCAGTCTCTCCCGATTAAGTCTGCAATGTTTTGCTTAGGCTGCATTTCTAGTTCTGGAGAGATAGGCCTCAACTGATTTGTCTACAGGGAAGTACAAGAAAAACTGGGAAGAAATAAAAGTCAAGAACAGTCCAGAATTGTAGTTTATGTTTTCCTTCCCACCACTCTCAAATCTAAACCCAAACAGCCAAAAGCTTCAAACAAAGAAATAGGTGCCAAGATTGCAAGAGCTTGGTGCATTCCCCTATTTGCAGAGAGGTGCTTTAGAAACTAAGTTTGATTGGTTTGTACTTATATTTTCCAAACCAGTGCTGCCTCTTGTCCCTTGTTCCCTCTTTTTGGGAGCAGCACGAGAACGTTTCCTTCAGTCTATCACTGACTTCATGACAACTGATTAAAACTGCAAGAGCAGTTACAGCACGCCTGCCCTTGAGGTCAACCACACATAATCATCTTGTGTGGTTTTCAATCAGGAATTGAAAAGTCTAGTTAGAATCGCTTCGTAAAATCTGGAAGAAAACTTGCAGATACCCATTTTGATTGAAAATGGGGACAAATCACAGATTCCAAATTGTAACAGTATTCATCCTAGTGAGGTCTGGGGCAAGGAATGCATTTGCACGGCTGACAGGTAGGAAGAGCTGTACTGACAGGTCAGTACAGCTCCTGTCAGGCTATTCACTTTACTAGAGGATACAAAGGGTTCAGTTCCTGCCCTGAAACACTTTGTCAGTCCATGCCTTCAGGATTTTGCCATTCTGCATTCTACCATCAGTGCTGAGAGCCCTCACAACCTGTAACCATCACAGCTATAAAGAGACATATTCCACCACAAGGAAAGGTGGCCAAAACCATAACAAGCCCAGCACCAACTTGCCTGGTTTTATACAGCAGGGTAAAAACCTGTGTGCTCTCCCAAAGGCTCAGCAAGTGGGTAGCCACCTCTCCCAGCAGGGCTGCATTTGTTGCTGCGATGCTGATGAGCTAGAGCCGACCTGGTCCAACTACAGCAAACACAGCATAAAGACGACAGAACGAGCGTGACAGCATCCTCCCCGGGGAACGGCACTGCTGCAGTCAGAGCTGGGAAGAGAACGAGACTAGACTTGGAGAGGTGGAGAACCTGCTATTCACGTGCATGACTAACTATCTCTATAAGCCACGAACTGTGCCTTAGATTAATCCATTGTTTTAGCACCAGCAGAAGCTATTTTACACAAACTTCATGGAAACTGCTTGCTTACCATTCACATTCATTTGGTGCTGTGCTCATTTCCTTCACATAGAAGTGACCCACGGCTTTATTTTTCACACAGCTTGTCTTTTACATCACAGAGACTGTGTGCCCATTTCTTGCTAAGTGGTTCGTGTGTTTTCAAGGGGACACACAAAAGTAAACAGAGAGAATTTCTCTCTCATGGGAAGGTTTTGAGCTAAGAGCACACAAAAGCATATGTTAACCAAAGTCATGGAATCTTTGGGTTGGAAGTGACCATTTGAGGCCATCTAGTCCAACCCTACCTGCAATGAGCAGGGACATCTTCAACTCGATCATGTTGCTCAGAGCCCCACCCAATCTGGGGCTGGGGAATAAGACTGAGGGACAGAAAAAGACACATCAGTTATGAACTTCAATCCGGAGGGGAAAAAAAACAGTTTAGAAAACAGAAACTCTGAAATCTCCAAATATCCAAAGCTGAGTCAAAATCAAGTGCGGGAAAAATAAACTCATCCTGTAGTTTATAGTTCAGGATGCCCAATTCCTCGCTTCATCTTCTAAGAAAAGGTTCTGTGGTTTTTAGTTTAAAAAGATATTTTAAACAATAGTGAAAAAAGCCACTAAATGCATATTTTACTTTGTATCTCTGCCTGCAGAACTGCTATGAAGTCACATCCTGAGGACCTGCAGGGATTCCTCAGGACTAAAACAGGGTCTTAGAGCCCATATCCAGCCTCAATTTGCCCAGCTTGTGCTGGATGCATTTTGGGTTGATTTTGGTCATGCCATTTCAAGGAATTTATGCTAACTTCCTCCCAGGGAAACATCCTGTCCTGCACTTGCTTGATCCAGGTCAGCATCAATCACCTAGAATGGGAAAGCTCCTCTTCTAGCATCTATTAAGGCAAGAACTCTGTCAGAAGCTGTTTACATTAGTACATTTGTAATACTTCTCATCTGCATGGTCTCCTTGGTGTCCAGCATGGGGTGACCTCACACTGCAGCATCAGTGCAATTCCATAGCAGAAAAAACCACAAACACATCAGAAACAAAAAAAAATTACTTCCAATGTGTTTTTTTTTTTTTAATGTTTCCACTTAAAGACTGCCAGTGGTATTAATTAGCTAACCACACACAGACAACCCAGGTTTTACAGCTGGTATTTAATGTCCATGGTATACACATTAAGTTCACACTTGGCAGTCTCCTGTGACACCTGGTCCACTCCTGGCAAAGTTAAGACTTCTTCACTGATGGAGGCCACCTGTAATGCTCTACTGCGCATGCTTGGGGGTATCTAGACCTTGCGTCCTCAAACAGTGTTATTAAATTCACTGTTACAGTGCATGAGACAAAGGGATTTTCCAGTGTCCCAGCTCCTTTCCCTTCAAGCCTCTGTTTCCGAAGGGTGACATACCATCACAGATTCAAATGCACCTGGAAAACCAGGGCTCTTCTAAGCCTCCAAACACTCTCCCCAGCAGCTGTCTCCATAATCTTTTCAAGATGCAAAAAAGTATTCAAATACTTAAGCCTTGGAAAGACAAGGCTAACATCCAGCTGTTACAAACAGATTATTCCGTGCACGTGCGAGCTTGACAACTGAGCAGGGTTGTATTGTCCACATGAGCAGGGTGGATGAAGTAGACTGGCCGTGGCCATCGGAGCTGACCTACTGCAGCAGCATCACAGGCATTCTTGACAAGAACCTGGAAAAAGGTTGAAAAAGTGCTAGAAACTGTATCAGAAGGGAAAGACACAGAGACAAATGCTTGCTGGAAGGAGAGTGGAACAAGAGAATGAGAGTCCCAAGAAAAATAAGGGCTGCTCAGGAAGGGTTGAGAGGGGGATACAAACAGCCCCTTGAACATGAACAAATAAAGAACACAGGGTGGGATGAGAAGCACATCCCCACTGACAGATCTTCATCACACACGCATCAGGGCAGGACAGCCTTGTCTCCGGACACTGTGGGGATGATGCATTGAATACAAACAGGCCTGATGAGAAGCCAGAGCTGCTCTGGCTAACCCTAGCATTTCCAGTTAGTCATAATCAACACTGATTTGAGAGACACCCCACCTGTCTACTTGTAAAATCTGAGCTCTGCACAGCTTCCTCTGAGAGGACGAGTCACACAACAGCCTGAACTGTCATTGGGACAGTAGCATCGTATAGCGCAGACACGTTACCCCACGTTTAGGTGAGCACCATTTCTCTGGGTACTAACAGAGCAGGCAATTGTGCAGATAAGAGAAGTCTAGTCAAAGGCCATTGCACAGCTTTTCAGTTTTTAATCTTGGTCTCCCCATCAGATAGAGAACATGCTCATATGCCAAGGGCAAATGTTTGAGACCGTGAGAAAAGTACCTCCAATGTCACAATCATCTTCCTGTACACAAGCCTCTGGCTCGTCCCTGGACAAATCCCACAAACAAGCAGTTTTGGCCTCTGTCACTAGCAGTTAAGTTGTTTCAAGAAAACTGGTTTAAACAAAACAGATTTATAGGTCCCAATTTAAGAAAAGTCAATCACAACCTCTAAGCTTATACCACAGAGGAAGGCAGCTGGTGCTCCCAGCACACAACTGTAGCAAGTTCTTTGGTTTTGCTGTGACACTGAACTCATTCTCTTGGGAAATCTCTGTAACAAGCTCTACAGACAGTGCATTGCCTCTCATGCGCACAGTGCTCAGTAGGTCAAAGATATGCATTAGAACAAGAGCCAGTAAAGCCTCAAAAGAAAAAACAGGCATAGGAGTCCATTTGCAAAGACCTGTTTTCCTAATAACTACTTATACCCATGGAAATAAAGTCTGACCAACAGATATAAAAAATTGCTGCTCCAAAGCTCCAGGCCTACAACACTTTTCTCCCACGTTAAGTTTCTGCACAACACTCCAGCTTTTCCACGCAGGGGATGTATGTCAGCCCGCTCCTCCTCCACCGGGAAGAGCCGCAGGCCGGCAGGAAGGGGCCGGGGCTCAGCCTGCAGCAGGCGGTG
>NW_010536614.1:0-5770 GCF_000687285.1 Phaethon lepturus | reverse complement strand
GAGGGGGTGCAGCCACATCCTTGGGTTTCTCCCAGGGGGTCTCCCCACGGCTGTGCATCCTGCCGGCCGCCCTTGCCCGGCCGGCCTATCTCCCGCGCGGGTCTTCCTGTGGCGTGTTGTGCCCGGCCCGAACTAACGGGGTTCCCACTGAATTTTTTCATCTCGGGGTACCCACGTCTTTTCTGCATCACGGCGAAGACGGCTCACTCTTGCCGGTTCTTCGGTCAAGTTGTCACTTTGATGAAGTCGCCCATCACAACGTTTCAGCTCCAAAATGCCCGTGTTGTATCCATGCATACCTGAAAGAAAACGCAGTGTTGAGTAAAACCTAAGCAAAGCGTTGGGATGCGGAGTTTTCCTTATAGCAGGAGATGTGCAAGGAAGATGGTGTGAAACAGGCCCTCCATTAACGTAACCCTCTAAAAATCCTCCAAATTTTTCGAGAATTTTATAGAAAGCCTCTAAATTTTTCAAGGATTTTTAGCAATCCTCTAAAAGCTGACTGCTGACACACCCCAAGAAGTCCTCTGCCCAATGTCTGTTGAAGTGTTACAGCCGTGGCCTCCCTGGAATTTTGTCTTTGGGCACTGTATAATGAGAGCTGTAAATAAACACCAGGTTTACCTGGTATCTAGGTTACTTTTGAAAGCTTAACTTTCATGCAGGTACAGAGCAATGCAAATATTGCAAACTGCCGACGGCAATGCAGCAGGACTACCCAGCAATTCAAATGATGAATGGTAACCCAGGTGACAATTTGAATACAGAGGAGACTTTATGGAAATATTTTTACAAAAAATAAAACGTACTTCACAGACTTCAATAGACCATAGGACATGAAAATCGATAGCTCCTTCAAACATTAGCGATAAGCACTTTTCATATCACCCCCACCCCTCTTTTTGTTGTAATACTTCCCTTTATTTACGTTGCTCCAAACTCAGACCTAGGAAAACTAAAGGAGAAAGAAAAAGAGTCACATGGAGTTATAAGGCAGCATTTATAAAAGTAAAATGGAGTGACTGTATTAATTCAGAAATAAATTAATTTCCCTATTTTCAGTCTCAAACTCAAGGAATGAGAAGGGTTTTGTATTTAATCACCTTCTGCCTGAAAAAAAGAAAACTCAGAGATTAGGTATCTGCAGTAGGTTTGCAACAAAGGCTATTCTGGTGTGGGATCCCATGCAGAATAGCTCTCACCTTTTGCTCCACAGCTGCTTCCACATCATTCCTTTACATTGCATCTGACCTCAGCTGCATAGGTCAAAAGCACAGCCATAAGATTACATTGGTGTAAATCTAGGGTGAGGGGAAAATGGGGCTGCACTTCCATGCTCTCTAGTGTATTAAAATACACAAAGAAAAAGAAGAGTACTATTAAAAAACACACCTTTTAAAGTATCTGAATTTACATTGGCAATACCAGGATTACCTCTGAGCACGCCCTGAATTTTACAGCAGACTAAGGCAAAGATCAGCTACTTACTGGCATAGCATGTATCAAAGAGGAAGGGATGTTTTGACACCAGGCCAGAGTCTTAACTCTGACGGGAAGTGCAAAAGGAGATTTAATTCCCACATAGCACATGGGAATTCATTCTTCAACATCCCATCAAAAAAAGCTCTGCATCCCAAAAATCGGAATGTAACTGCTGTTCTGCAGCAGCAAAATATCTACACAGCCCCATGTCCTGTCCCTGGAAATGAACAGAGAGTTCTCCTTCCTGGGATTTCTCCCCAGGCTTCCATATGTGCCAGGCTGAACCCATGGCGAAAGGGATGTGAAGTTTTTTTCCTGGAATTTGAGGGCCACATTCAGATCCCCACTTCATCAGTCGTGTTCATCTTTTCTGGAATGGACAAAATAAAGCTATCACACATGCAAGTTAACTTACCTCAGACAAATACATTTGCATCTGAAAACCCACAGACACTGCCCAACAGATTACAGAGCACCACGTGCTTTTGTTATCTTCCCTTGCCCCAGAAAGACTTCTGTGCAGTCTTCCCCCTTTCTTTTTTAAAATCTTGAGTGCCTGTGAGGAAGAATCACAAAAGCCAGCTTCAGCCCAGCCACCTAATCTCCGTAGATCGTCTCCCTGCAGACAGTGGAGGGAAACGGGGTCCTCCTGAAGGAGGTGTGGGGGTACACAAATAAACTCCTTGTTCAGAAAAAGCTTCAAGAGACTGCCTGGTGCTCAGGGCACCTCGGGAAATCAGCTTGGCCAGGCTGAAGTTGGCCCTTCTGAGTGTCCTCCTTCCCTGCCTCGTCTTTACTCTACTCCCATAGTCATCTACTGCCTTTCTTGTATGTATTCATATATTAAGTTTTCTGTTATTTGCATGTGCTCCCTCCCTCCAGCATTTTCACTCTGTAGTGTTTTTCTGAATCACCCCCTCCCTGTGAGGAAATAAGACAGTTCAGTGTTGTATCATTTGGGATTTTTCTCTTCACTAATGAATACTTAAAAAAAAATCATTTCTGCACCAAATTGAAGTTCCTGGGATGATGCCTTAAAAGGATCTGTCTTCCCACGTTACTTCTAAATAGGAAGTCTTGTTCTACGCTGCCAATTAAAAAAAAAGTGAGCTTATAAAAATCTTGTCATTTAATTTTGTCCATTTTAGATGTATGTTAATGACAGTCATGCAAATGTAGAAGAGTAAAACTTCTAAAAAGTCAAGTTCTAGTTTGTCTGTGATGGGTGAAAAACATATGGCCTTTCACTACCCCATTTTATCATGATATTTTTTGCATTCTTCCTAAAAATACAATTGCAGTAATTACCTTTAAAGCTGTCTGCAGGAGAGAAACTCACAGACCAGCTTTGCTCTTCCCATGAACAGAGGTTGCTTTGTTTAAAAAACTTACATGCCATTTATTTGAGTAATACTTTGGGTTGAATTCTCAGCTGTGCCCAGGCTCAGCGGGAACAGCTGATGGAGGGGAGACACAAAGGAGCTGTGGGCGGCTTTCCTGTCAGTTTTCTTTCAGTGATCCTCTTAACTACAAGTTGTATCTCATATTTTCCTTTGTGGCACTCCTTCCTGTCAGGGTTGCCTTGGCTCTGGAAGTGAATAGCCTGGATAAGGCATTATCCTAGGCAATATCTGGAGCACAGCTGGCAAAGATCACTGAATACAGCTTTATACCACATTCCAGCTTTTCTGAGCCTTGGGCTTTGTAAGCCTTGGTGCCTTGGGGAGTCCCAAGGGTGCTCACATGAGCGGGGGTGCAGGTCACTGTGTTGTATGCACTTTGGTGTAGGATGGGCAGGTGTAACGAATTAAGTGTTAAAAGACATTCCTGGGTGTTGAGCAAACTTGCATGACTACATCTGAATTTCTACTCCCTACTTCCTCTTTTGGAAGAAAATAAATCATAGAATCATAGAGTCATAGAACAATTTTGGTTGGTTGGTTGTGTTTCCCTTTTTCCAGTCACCAGGGACTTCACCTGACTACCAGGACTTTTCAGACATCATGGAGGGTGGCTTGGCAACTACATCAGCCAATTCCCTCAGGACTCTGGGGTGCATCTCGTCTGGTCCCATAGACTTGTGCATGTTCAGGTTCCTCAGGTGGTCATGAATCTGATCTTCTCTTACAGTGGGAGGGACTTTGCTCCTCCAGTCCCCATCTTGCAGGCCATCCCCTCAAGAGGTGTGGGAAGAGACACTGCCAGTGAAGTTTGAGGCAAAGAAGTCATTGAGTACCTCAGCCTTCTCCTCATCCATTGTTACCAGCCTGCCAGTCTTGCTCATCACGGGGGGTACACTTTCTTTGACCTTCCCTAAAGAGAGGCTTTGCCCTGCCGCAGACCTGCAAAGGTACGGGTGTGTGCACAGCTTCCACTCCAGAGTGGTAAATCACTGGCAGGACTCGGCAGCTGTGCTCCCCCTTGGACGCTGCACTACGCTGGATCCAGGCCTGGAGACCGCTTTTAGTAAATGCACTTCCAGTGCTGACACAGGTAAAGATTTTGAAGTATCAGCTTGAAAGGGAATCCCACAAAGTTACCATTTGTCAAGGTTTCCCAATCCTCTTTTTATATCCAGAAAAGCTACCTGGGTAGAAGTTGAAAATTTTTTCTTTTATTACACTTGTCTGGGCGTTACCAGAATATTTACCCTTAGGTGGTAGAAATCTGGATATTTTGATAGTTTATGCATAATTAGTCTGACACTTCCCAGAGCTTTACAGATGGCCATGAATGCTCGGAAGGTAGGAGGTGTCCCAAAAGCATAGGATTTACCCTGAATATACAGAGATAGGCCATGCATGCTGAGTCTGATAGTCCCTATTTGTATTGTTCAGTTAAATCACTCAGTTTAGGGCTTAGTATATTAAACAACATGAGACCACATTAAAGTAGCTGAAATCAATATGCAAGAAATGTAGTAGACTCAAGACTAAGCTGGAAGTCAGATTACTGGAAACTATCAAAGAAAAAATTGGAAATGAGGAATGTACTGTGATGTCCTTCGGGGAAAGGTCAGCAAATCTATCTGCCTATAAATAGGCGGCAGCTATCTCTGCTTTACACAGGTTAAGATTATTTCCTACTAAAAGTCATGGATGTTAGCTTTATGCAAATTAAGACACTTCTATATAAGAAAAAGAAGATAAAAGAAGGGCTCTGCTTTAAGACGATGCTTTTAGCAGTGGTTTCACGTTGACATTTTCATCTGCTGGTAAAGGTGTCCTTTTGGGAGGGAGTTTATCTAAACTTGGTTCATATTTCATCCTTTAGGCTGGCACCTTCATAGTGAGCTCCGAAGTAATATTTAGAGCTGTAGAATATAACCGTTTGTTTTCATTCTCATTTACTAAGTATATGGTCAGAGATTGTGTAATGCTGACCTATATGAATTCTCTTTTATCTTTGTTGCAGTGTTCTGTCTTTACTGACTGTATTGTGCGTTTCAATTTTTTAAGCAGAGTTTTCTATTCATTGGTGTGAGAACCTAATTTCCTTGGGGAGAGTTGTGTGGATCTCCCCCAGTACAGGGAAAGCAGCTCTGCACCTTATTCCCTCAGCTCCGACTCCTGCACCATCCCATGTCTCAGTCCTAGGTCATGATGTGCTCAGTTCCTCCCTGAAGGTGGTTGAAGAGATGCATTTTACTTCTTAAGTAAAGCTGTCTGGGAGGTCCCACATGGTCATTTCATGACTCAGATGGCAAACAGCAGTTCCTTCAGCTGTAGCAATTCAGACCATTGCAATTTTGTGTCCATACCCTGATTACTGAATGGTTGGGTTCATTTTTTTTTTTTCACAAGGGCCTTCCAGAACTAATGAGCAAACTGAAATATTAAGTCTCGGTTAAGTGATAATCTAGATATTAAAAGGCTGTGGAGAGGTACCATGGGGGCATCCCACCACTTACCGGGAAGGTTCATCTGCCATTTGGGGCATATACTGCCAAAACACAAATGCGGAAGAGTGCAAGACATATAACAAGTGCATAATGAAGAGTAGGACAGAGGCATAAACTGCTGAGAACACACCCTGGCCCAGAGTGTTTACTTTAGTCATAGAGATGCATCTGGGAATTACATGTTTTGAACTGGAGGATGGAAAAGAAAGAGAGAACAAACAAACAATGAGAGCTGTGAAAATTGAGGGAACAAAGCATGTCACATCTAATAGCAAAACCACCTCCTTTTCTTAGCTACAAATGGGAGAATAGGAAGTGAGTAACCAAAAACTCTACTCACCCAAGGAAGCATGAGTATCAGAATCACAGAATCATTAAGATTGGAAA
>NW_010536613.1:0-4094 GCF_000687285.1 Phaethon lepturus | reverse complement strand
TTTCCAACCTTAGTGATTCTGTGATTTCTGTAAAAGCTAGGGATTTTATCTTGAAGCCATTCATTCATTTGATTCCCAATGTTCTGTTTCTGAACAGCCACAGATGAAATGGGAGTATATTCCTAGATGAAGTAGTATTTTGAAATGAAAAAAATCAAAATACGCCCTTTTCAAAAAAAACCCAAAACCAAGTAAACATTTTCCCTTGCTTAATTTTCTCTCATTCAGCTGATGGAAATCTATACATAAAAGTGTTGATGTTCTGTCAACCTGAACCTAAAATCCTGTTTTTTTCAGTAAGTATAATATTATCCAAATCTTTCTTCTCAGGCTGTGGGGTGAAGCCTCAGCCACATGGACATCAATTCTAAAACTCAAATAAGATAAAGATTTAAATTCTTTAATTAAACAAAACTTTGCTAGTCTCAAGTAATTTTTGCACAGTCTCAAGCTTGATTTTTCTTGTAAATTTTATGAGAAATTTAACTCAATTCAGACTAACCTCAGCCTTTTCTACTATTATTGTATACAGCTTGATATGAAGTACAGTGATCAGATAAGGTTCAGCTGCCCTATGTAAATGCAGGGGTTTTTTCATACAATAATCTGTAATAGAATAAACAGAGTAAATAATAAACGGAGTACCTGAACAAGAACCATAGGGCTTGTATCTTAATAGAGGATCTTGAAACCAAAGCCCACAACAACTCCTTCCCCCATCTTATGCCATTTATTACTTTCTACCTACTTAGGATTGAAATAAAATGTGAAAAGTCTTTTTCCTTGTTGGTTTATCATATGGCTTTTTGTCCATTACTTTTGGATATATCTAAAACCCACAGGGCTATCACTTCTTTTATATGACAAAACATGGGTTGTTTTTTTCCCATGTAAAGCAAACAAGCTCCCACACCTGGGCAATAATGCAATGATGGAGCATTTCTATGCACAGCCCATCCAACACACCTTACATATAATCTTGCATATGCTCCAAGTCATGAATTACATTGCTCGTCTTGCCCATCAAGATAGGAAGATCAGCTGTGTACACCACCAGAGGGTCGACAATCCCCATAACGTGAAGATATCCCTCGTCTCTGAGAGCACACCCCACAAAATTCATTTCTGAAACCAGGCATCTCTGCAACACACACATCTTTTGTCACGTCAGATAACAACTGTGTCGAACTTCGTCACCTCACGCCTCTGCGGGACGGCTTCAAATCCCCCCAGGATGGCAGGTGGCAAGCAGCAGACTGCAGTGGAAGTCGCGCTTGCTTCTAGCCTGGTTACCAGCTCAATGAGAAAAGTTATGGTTGTGTTGGTGAGACAACTTCTTGCTGAACTCTTTGTTCCCTTGTTTTCACAAGCTTTTCACAAGCACCACTGGAATTTTAAAGGGCAAAAAGCACAGCAAAACATCACTGCCTCCGTGTTAACAAGAAGTTGAGGCACGCTGGTAGGTAGGTATATAGATGCATACATTCATATTTGCTGCTTCAAAACACATGAATAGAGTGGTTTGGCATTACTCTTCCTGAACGTTACCAACAAAAAGGAAATATCTCAAGTCGCTGCCATACAAAAAGCACTGAACACATTAGAGATTTTGTCATCAATGGCCGAGTTTTATGTACCCTTTTAGTTTTTCCTCTGTAAATTAGTGCCAGATTCATAGCCCTGTAAACCAAGCTCCTTTCCCTCCTTAGCAAAGCCGTTCAAAATACCAAGTAAAGCAGTTCAGATGTGCCCTGTCTCTCCCGGAGAGCTTGCCTTACTTCTGACCTGGAGGAACATGTCTAGAAGTGAGAGACGTTGGATTTCTAGGTATATTAGGGCCAGATTCTCAGCTGGCATAAATCAGTTACATCTCCCTGAAGTTATTATAAGCTATTCCAATTTGCTTAAGAAGAGGATCTGGCCCCTGTCAGTCTTTGGCTTCTCTGCAAAGGCTTTTAATAAGGCGCCAACTGTCCTGGCAGTGAGGATATATTGAGTAGCGCTCAAAGTTAGCAGTAGCAGACAGGAGCTCAGCCCAATAACATTTTTCTCTGCAAGAATTAAGTACAGTACTTCTTTTAAGCTTAAAACAATTCTTGCTGTTCCACTAAAACAAAGAACAACTCACACAGCGAATACCAGCAAGAAGTGGGAGAGGAAATTTTAAAAAAACAACAACAAAAAAGCCCAACAAAACAATAGCGAGCGGGTGGTTGGATCCAGCCAGGTTCATAGTACATGCCGTTACCGTCCCGTGACATCGAAGGTCTTCATCTCAAACCTATGCCACAAAAATATGCATATTCCCATAGGCGTCTTCTACACTCAGTAATTATATAAAATTTCCCCAGCAGTATTCCAGCTCTAATTAGCAGCATTGGTGAGCATCAACAGAATTTCAAGTGAGGGTAAAATGGGAGGAAGGGGAGGTATTTTCTTTTAAGTAGTGGGGGCTGTTTAAGCCAGAAGATACCAGAACTATGTCTTTGGTTGAGATCCTTGCAGCACAGTTGAATCTTTGGAGTAAACCTGGGGAATGTTTTGTTAAAGAATCCAGCAGTAAAAGGAATACAAACTTCCAAGCTGGAAATGATCTGGATACCTGATGTTGAAAGAACAAGAGGGAAAAGACATCTTTCCCCCACCTCCCTCAGCCACAAAGAAATAAAAATAGACATAAATGTTTCTTCCTTTTTGCCAAATATTTTTTTTTTCCCTACCCTCATTTAGTTCAAGGAAGCAGATGCAGCTACAATTATTTACCTTGTCGGTACCTGACTGTTTTATTTTTCTGAATGAGCAGGCAAACCCTTGCAGGAATAATTCTATTTTGCAACGATCAGAGAAGTCTGAAAAATTGTCTTGCTGAACCCAAGATGCTAGTGCCTACTTGAAACGCTCTGTGGATTAAACTGAGTGAAAGAAAACAGATGGGAAAATAGGGTGCAGAACATTCAGCCACAAGAAACGAAGTCTTGAGGAGGGAACACACCTTCCACACCTGGAGGTGCATCCTAAAGGGTTTCTTAGTTTGCTTTAAGTCAGAGTGAGATCTACTCCAGATCAGCCACTCTGGCTGGATGCTTGAGTGCAGTGAGGCACTGAATGGAGATGACTACCCTGCAAAATAGATGCCCAGAAGTACCATCATCTAGGAAGGTCAATGCCGGAGTGGCATGTAAACTACATCCAAGAAAAACACAGCAGGGAGGCAGCTTGCCTGCAGGCCAGCGGCAATGCCTGGAAGTGCATGCGGTGCCAGTGCCATCATCAGGCACCAACAGGAGATCAGAGCAATCACCAAGGAAACTTCCTCCAGCACCAAATGCCTGGACCTTGGCCCTGGGAAAAGGGCAGCCCTCAGCCCACCAGCCCGGCTCTAGGGCAGGTAGAGTGAGAGATACAGAGAGCAGAAGAGTGGTTGAATAGACCCCTGCCCTACACATCAGTACAACTACTAAACAGAACGAAAAGAAAAGGAGCATAAATTCTGTCAACATACCGAGAGGTGGGAATTGTGACTTTTTCTCTGGATTCACAAAGGAAGGACCCCAGTTAATTAAAAACATCTATTAATTTTAACAGCAGTTTTTTGAGTGAAATAACAAAAAAATCCTAAAAATTCCCCAGGCCTCTTTTTCCATCCATCTAGCTGTCATTTGCTGTGATTCTTGGCCAATAATCCTTCCCCCCTTCATTGTATTTGAATTTCAGTGGCCCCTGCACACCAACACATTTTCTCTCTCATGCTGCCACCTACCACTGCGCTACAGTTTCTTGCCCTGTTGCTTCTGCAGCATTCCTACGTGCTGCCGGTCAAGCAATTGATTATTTTTCAACGAGTTATTGCTAAATATGTGTGCGAATTACAGCAACGGGCCTAACTGACTACCTTGCTGAGCGCTCACCTATGTAACTGGCACTAAGCGGAGCCATGCTTTGGTCGTAGCAAAAGAGCAAGCTGTGAAAAGTCAGAAACCTGGCATCTTGCCTAGCCCTGGCACCCCTAACGTAGCAGATCCTTTCATTCTAATTCGTCTTCCCCACCTGCAGAACCAGGGACGATAACATTCTCTGTTTGCCAGGCGAGGTGC
>NW_010536612.1:10796-25647 GCF_000687285.1 Phaethon lepturus | reverse complement strand
GAGTGCGCGGCGGAGCCGGCCGGGCGGGTTGCAATGCGCGGGCTTGAAAGACCTTGTGTGTCCGGGCGGGGTTCGGCCGGGCCGGCACAGAGCGCGGGGAAGGAGGGCTCAGCAAGAGCCGGGGGGGACTGCGTCTGCAGGGTACAAAGACCTCGGCGTTGTAGGTCGGAGTTTGCTTCTGGAAGCCTTTAAAAAGAAAAAAAAAGAAAAAGAGGCAAGAAAAAGCAAGAAGAGAAACGAATGCGTCAGTCTTGCTCAGCTAGGTCGGGATGGTGGTTGCGTATGTCGGGATATTTATGTTGGAAAAATACGCTACAAGTTCTTGATCATTTCACTGATACCGATCTGTATAAGTACCGTATTCTACAGTATTTTTATTCATTCAGTATAAAGCCTGTTCTGGCAGATGATTAAGGAAAGAATAGAAAGGAAAAGTAGAGCTGCATGACAGAGGACTTTCTTCTCCAGACTGAGGGGTTTCTTGCACAATCTCCTTCCTGTACCTTTGAAAGCAGCAATCGGAACAACCGGAGCTGTGCGTGGGCGGTCCGGAGATGCGGTGGGTGAGGGCCAGACAGGGTGGAAAGGGGGCCGCAGCCTTCAGGCCGGGCACAGAGGAGCAGCTTTGCGGGGAGCGGCACTCCCAGGCTGTCCCGCACCCACACTTCGGCAGCAAGAGGCACGGGAAGGCTCAGTAATAGCAGGAGGCTAGGAAAATCACCAGCCCTCACTTTCTTGATTAAAACTGGAGTTTTGATTTAAAGTTGTGTTATTTAGGGAAAATCAATGATCTTCGCTCTCTGTATCTGTGCTCTATCTCTGTTCTGCCACTGAAAGCTTGTGTAGCTGAATGGGGGAGGAGAGAGGCAGAAAGTTGTTTCTGGATTTCCTTGCTGTTTCTTGGTTTTGCTTCTTACCTGGAGCGTTTAGAAGAGGACATGTAATGAAATTAAAAAATTGGTTAAAACCGTGGAAATTTCCACTCAGACACTGAAGTGGATTTGGGTCAGAAAGGGAGATGTTCTTTGTTAGCTGCCTCTGAGTTTTGAAAACCAGCAAACAAAAATGTCCCAAAATAAGAAACAAACACCCCTGCCTCTGCCCATCACCCCAGCCTGCCCCAGAGGGGTAACGCCCGTGTTTAAGGGGCAGTGGGACTGACAGATGGTTATGCAAGAGCACAATATCGGTTCAGAAAGCACTGTACTCACCTAGATGTTACAGAACCTGTAGAAAATTGTGTATTGCTTTGATTTGCTATGATAACATGCAGCAAGCACAGGCTGGCTCACCTATTAACAATCTCCCAAATATGCTACTGAAAGATTTGATAAATGCAACAGCACTTAAACAGCTGTTTTTTTCCAAAGTTCCTTGAATTAGAAAAGCCTCCTTTGCACATCGGGCTCTCTTCTGCCTTCCCGCGGTGGCAGAGCAGGCTTGGAAACTCTTTGCTCACAAGCCTCAAATGAGACTCTGAAGGAAAGAGTTTCATCTTTTGATGTGGGAAGTTAACAAAATTAGTGTTAACAGGTTCTGCAGTGTGCCATGCAGGGCAGCCAGCCACATGGTGCTGGGCTCTGTGTAAGTGAGGTGCCTCAGCTGCTGCTATTTTGTATAGCTGTGCGATTATTATTGCTGAGTTTGAAAATGAAACTGATCCCTTTTAATATCTTATTGGGGAACTAAGAAGTCTTAGGAGAAAAATACCTACCCCTTTCTCCACAGGGTGGAGCATGGCTGTGGCTGGGAGGGCACCTAGCTGAGGGGTGCACCAGGGCAGTGGGGAGGTTGGCACATCCAGCATCCCCCTTGCAAAGGGCTGAGACATGGCACCATAGTCCTGTGAAGGCCAGACCTTCCTATGCTACTGGGGTACTGCGTGCTGGCCTGTGCAGAGCAAGGTGCCTGATGCCAACGTCTGGGGTCTGTCTGCCCTGGGAAAGAGCATCCCCTCAGAAGTGGAATAGTTTTTCATTGTGGAAAACAATCCACAGTCCCACTGGTGTGCAAAGTCACCTCCTACGCACAAACTGAGTTACCTGATTAATGTTAGTGTTCATCTGTACTTTCAGACTGGGCTAATTTTAGAGCTTGGAATAAAGATGATAATGGATTCAGTTGCTCAGAAATAGCTATTCTGCTCTGAATACACCAAGATGGATCCAGATGAATTTCCCCACAGAGGCGAGTTGTTTAAACTAGGCAGTTTTTGCCTGTGTTGTGTGTTGTCTGCAGTTAGCCCGCAGGGCAGCACCCTACTGGGGACCTGGCGCTGGGCTCAGCTGTGCTCCTCTATGCAGGCCCCTGTCTGTGCAGAATGAGCCAGTGGGCCCTGGTGGTTGCCCCAACCTGCCTGCCAGTCACAGCTGTTCCCCATGGGATGGGGTACCTCGACCTCTCCTGATAGCAGGACTAGGAGCTCCCTGGAGGTACAGGCTGGTGGTACTGGTAGTGTTTCTGTGATACCCTGCAGGTGACACTTCTCTGGCTGTTTGGCTGATTTCTGTTTGAAATTAAATTGTTGTATCAAAAAAGTGACATCAGGATGAGATAACTGGTGGGTTTTGGAGAAGGACCAGGTTTGGGGAGAGGGAGTGTTAAAAAATTTTTGTCCATGGATAAAAATATATAGAAGTTCCCTTACAATATCTTCCCAATGCATATTCATTTGGGAGCCCGTTCCACAGCTGCCTGTCCCCACCACCGCACTGTGGGACATGCTTATGCCACTACCGTCACGGGCCTGCGGCAATGCACTGTCCCTGGGAGAGTACTGCAGCTGCCCGTGCCAGCACATAGGGCTGTACAGAGACATTGGTATTCCAGGAAGGTCTTGAAAATAATTAAAAATCTGTCTGGTCTCTTCTTTAAGAAAAATGCTGCCAAAGAGGAATGCAAGAAGGAGGGAATAGCCCTTCTTAAATTTGATAACTCCCTCTCTGGAGGGCCTCCTTTTGTCCTGCAAAGCACCTGCCCAGCAGGGACACAGCCTGTGCCAGCCCACCGGCATCCTCACCACACAGGGTCCCCCTGCCCTCTGCCTGCCTCGGCTCCCAGGTTAGCCACACGCTTAGCTGATGAAAATGTTGGAGGTGAGAGTTCAGTGTTGAGGTCCAATATGAATGAAGCATGGCAGGGATGTTCTTTCATGAAGAAACAGTGTGGGAGCAAATTACTGTGGATCAATGTAATCTAATTTCTTTGCTGCTGTGATCTAAATACATGCTTTAATAATTTATTAAGGGGGAGCATCTAACAGGCATGAGGGATGTGATAAAAGATGGTTTAACAGAAAGTGGTACAGGGCAATAAAATATTGAAGCCAGTCATTAAAAGGTGGTCGATGTCCAAGTAGTTAAAGATGGGAGATACAGAAGGTAAGCCAGGCTTTGTGCATGGGGCAAGAAGCATCACGGGGCCATTCGAAAGTCCGGCAGGTGTGAGCTTTGTTCTGTGCCTGAAGGGAATGATGGGTTTATAGGTTCTGTGAATTAGTTTCAAACTTAAAACTAGAAGTACATTAGGAGGTTTCTGGTTCTCAAAATTCACCGTTCTTTTCTCCTCTACTATTAGTTTAGTTCACAAAAGGGTTTGTTTTGGCTTGAGCTGCTGGACTTGGGGGCAGAGCATCCCCAAAGCAGCCCTGCAGGCAGCCCGGCGCTGGCGGGGGCTCGGGTGCACACAGCCATCGAGGCGCCAGCCTCGCTTCCTTCTCGTTGCATGGCCCGTTTGTGGAAGAAACTAAAAGCATACAAAAGCTGTTCTGAGGTGCGTTAAAGGGAAACATCTTCACTGCTGACTGTCTGTCCACAGAGCGGGAAAGAACTGAAACTGCACAGCAGTGACGGTATTGGGGGCAAAAATAGCAAGAACTACTGGGAGGAATTAATTGCATTGAAACTTCAGCAAATCTTGTTCAGATGTTTGAAAACAAGTATTCAGCTGAGTCTCATCAGGATCATAGAGTAAATTTTAATTCTTCATGAACCTTTTCTGTGCTTGCAGGGGACCTCACACAGGCTAACACACAGGGAGTGCAGGTCCTGTTCTCACTGTGTCTGCACTTGCTTGTGCAAAAGCTTTTAACATAGATGTCATCTGGTAAACAGCAAGAATAGAGGACAATGGAGTTTTTTCTGTATTATTTTATCTTTAAGCACTTTATAACAGGCTCTTTAGGTTCCTGGACATAATTTTGCATTAAAAGTAGTATGTGATAAGAAGGACTTTGTTTGCCTGTCATACAAGGGCTTGTCTGAGACACCAGTTTGATTTTACTCCCACACTGGAAATTTCTTCCTGGTAGCACTGAGCATGTTTCTTAACCATGGGGTCTCTGTCTCTGGTGATGGCACAGTGCTCAGGCTTTTGCAGGGCTCAGATAGGCCAATGATGAAGGGGTACAGAAAGACTACAGAGAATTAATGATTTGCACTTTGATTTTGCACCCAACAACAGTAATCATAGGGAATTGTAATTTTCATTTTTTATATATATTTAACATTTTTTAAAGTTTATTGAGCAGAAAAGCAGCATTGATCTTTTATACAATTTTGGATCGTGGTAGTACCCAGTGATCTCTTAATGTATTTCTTTTCCTATTAATAGTACTTACTGATTAGTATGTAGTAAGTGATTTAGTCAAAGCTATTTGGAGGCCAAATTTTCAAGGGAGTTCTTGTGGTTTCACAGTATCGTTACTAATGGGCTGAATTTCAAATAAATTCAAATTTGTTTAATATTTAGCAACCTGAAGTCTATGTAAGCATTACTTCTGGCATGACCACTCTAAATGGCCTCTGTGTGTGTTTGGAAAGGTTTGTATCCATGACTTTGCTTCAACAGAAAAGCACTGAAATAAATGCAACAGTAACATTTTGCCAAACTGTTCCAGACAAGATCCTTCCCCCTGCTTTCATTCACCTCTAATTATGACTGACCCCCCCTTCTCTTGCCAGGCTTTCGTCACAGCGTTTATGCGATGCTCTGGAGCTGTTGGTTGGAGGAGCCCCACAATAGGGACAGGAGTTGGGGCAGAACGGCTGACGGGAGTAATGGCTTTGCTTTGTACATCTGTCAGCTAATGCTTAACTAATGCAGAATTACTGTCAGCCTCCTGCAGAGCTTACTTTCCTCTCCACCTGAATGTGTAATGACTCCGTGGCAAGGAATTTGAAATAAATGCTTAATGGCTGGACATTTAGAAAATTAGAAAAGTAGCAGAAGTTTGTCATGGTTGTTGTCTTGCTGGCTTTCTCGGTCCCCATGGCAGGTGTAGGGCAGCGGGTGCCGGTGGTGCAAAGCTCCCCATGGCGCTGGTGGTCCCTGGGCAGCCTTCACCCACTGGGCACCGACCACGGCAGGATGCAGTGCTGCATGGGGACACCAGCAACTGCTGATGCCTGGGAGATGCTAGCCTCGTTTGGGGGCTACCTCGCCCACAGCGGTGGCTCTGTGTGCAGGAATCCGTCCCCAGTGCTAAGCCCCTTGCTGGCATCACCACAGTCCCACAGCAGTGCTGGTGCGTGGGACTTCTCCTGGGCTGTGGTGCACCCTGGAGCCGCCGTGGCGCTTCGCCCCAGAGAGCAGAGCAGTCCCTGTGCCGAGCTCTTGTCGCTCACTTTGCAAACCCCTCTGGAACCATGTGGGAGGAAATATGTTTTCTAAATGTTAGTCATTACCAGCTAATGGGGATGTTAGCAAAGGGGGCGAGCTCAGAGATGCGGGGGTGGCCAAGCGTGGGCCAGCGGGAGGGCTGTGCCGCCATGGGGGCTTGGCAGGATGTGGGGGCTTGCTATGGGCAGCCCAGAGACAGCCAATTCCTCAAAAAATGACTGCTGGAAATGGTATGCTGTGGCTCAGCAGGGTGGGGGCAAATACCATGTGACATCTCCTTGCAGTGGGGACTGCCTGGGCAATGAGGCACTGGTGGCTGGCAGCCTCACCTGGCAGCACAGTGACAGCTGAGGCTGGCTGTGCTTCCTGCAGGTACTGCTGGGATCAGAGGTGGTTCTTCATCTGAGGTCCAGTCCTTGTAAGGTTTCCCTGGCACCTGCCCCAAAGTCATTCAGGTTGTGCATCTCTCACTGCCTCATCTGTCACTGCAGATGTTTGGAAAACAGCATTGACCTCCCTGCTTTGGGCAGGAAAGGTTGATGTATATAGAAAAACTTTGGAGGTGGAAACATTTCCACTGATGCTGTTGACAAAGTTGGGCATCACCATCTTCAGCAAACTGTGGTATCCTAATTTCATGCTTGGTGCAATAGCAGTGTTAGATCATGACCAAAGGAAGATGGCTGGGCTGTGGGTGAGAGATTGTGAGCCCTTCAGCACAAGGATGCGAGCAGCCTGCTATGTGGGAGGGTATTTCCTGACCTGTCTTTAGGACTTTGATTTTTTTTGTTGTTGCTTTTTTCCCCATGGTCTACTTTTCATCTAGCAGAAATCATTGAGGAAAATAATTGTGTTGGAAAAATTTAAATCTACCTTAATTTCTTGGTACAGCCACAAGGGAAAATACAGCCTCACATACAAATATCGAATGAGGTTTTAAAAACCAATGATGTCGGAGGTGACCGGTGTTTAGTCTTTGAAATACTGCATGAAACATGTATTTAGAAACCCAAACATGAGCCTAGGGCGTGGAGCAAAGGCTGGGGCTGCTGGGCCATCATGTTGAAGCGGGTGATGGCAGGCGGCTGCAGCATGACCTGGTGACCGGCTGCTTGGCCAGCCTCAGCATGGGCACAATTTTGGGATGTACTAGCTATATGGCCATGGGACATGCTGGCAGTGCCCTGACCCGTGGCCATGCCCCTACCAGCTTGTGCTGCTGCAGGTCACGTGTGCATTTGACCCGTGTATATAGAATTACATACACGCTGCCTGTTGATGGGTACGTCCATAAGGTGATGTGCAGCTCTGAGCAGATGCCCGAGCTTGCCCCAGCAGCCTGCTCCCATCCCTGGCAGTGCCCCAGGGGCACAGGGCTGCATGGACCAGCCCTGGGTGCATCTCCCGCTGCCTCCCTGCGCAGGGGTCAGGCTGTCGTTGCAGGAGTCAGCAGAACTTCCTACTGGCTTGTTAATAACCAAACCTGGAGCGAGTCCTTGATGCTGGGATTTAATGTGGGCTGTAGTTATTAATGCATCTGAAAAACAGAAACCGCAAGTGAGATACCGTCTCCAAGTTCCACTAATGGAAAGATCATTCCATTTTACTTAGCACAGGCAGGTATGGTCATTAAAATAGCTTTAAACAAATACCCTGTGCATAAAGGAGTCTAGGAAGCAACTGGGCACCCAATGTCAGTGTTTCTGCACTTACTTGTTTGCTAAAAGAGTACAAATGATGCTTAACTAATTTAAAGAATTAGTTTAATAAGGGCTTATGGTTTTTGAAAGCTATTTCTGAAAGTCTGTCCTTCAAGCACATGTTGCATACATTACCTGCCCAGGGTGCCTTGAGGCTAGTACCAGGCTGGTCTGTATACCCGAACCTGCACCATTGCTGTAGTGACAAATTGCAAAGCCATTAATTTGTCATGCACTTCTGGTTTGCTTCTCTCCACTGTGTCTAATCACAATCTTGGGAACATCTCTCTGGTGTGGGCCACGTCTAAGGGCTCCTTTGCAAATCCTGGCACCTCCTGCAACTGCTTGCTGTGCCCAGGCTTGTTAAAAATGTGGCTGAGGCAGGGTCAGCACTTTGGGTTGGACTGAGTGGAGTTCGTGTATCCTTGTTCCTTGTGCGACACCACTGTTGCTATGGCTGATGCTTAAATTGGAGAAGAAAAAAAGCAGATCAGGAAGGGGTTAAGCAAGTGTTCTGTGCATCCTTAACTACCCCAAAAACTGACTTCGCTGCTGGAAATCGGCAGGTTTGCTGCCCTGCTCGCTGGGCCATACCAAATGCTTAGAGGCCTGGCAGACCTTTGCCATTTGGGGAATTTTTGGCTTTATGTATCTCCAAAGAAGATAACCTAAACTGCTTTGGGAGATTGTCCTGAGTCCTGATGCAGGTAGACTTCCACAAAGCTCCTACGGCCCAACTATTTTGAATTCACAGGTCCAAACCACCAAATTTCTCAGCTTTAGAGCCTGATCTTGTGTCATCTGCCAGTCCAGCAGAAACAGGAGCTCACACCCAGCGCAGTCCTGCCATGTGAGATACTTGCTTTTTGCCCTGGAAATCCTCAAAGTGCTGGTGCTGTGCAAAACAGTGTTTTGAGAATCCAGATTTATTGTACCCTGCTGATTCCAAATCTGCTTTACTCGTTTTACTGGTTAAGGAATGTTTTTTCCTAGCTGTGGTCATTGTGAGCCAGCCTGGCAGTCAGGCTGGAGCAGTTTCTTTTCAGGGATTGCCATTGGTAGCAAATATTTTGCTGGCCAGATTAGGCCCTCAAAGACAGCTATGTCAATGCAGCTGAGACACGCGCATGTCTCCAGCCGCAATCAGTGCAGCCAGAGAGACTCTATTACCCAACACTTCTGCATGACCAGCTTGCTAGTGTCACTGGGTTGAGTTACATATGGTCTATTGGCAGGTAGAGCAAATACACAGTTATTATGGATAAATGGTCAGCCATGTCCTGTACCACCTTCCATCACTTACAAATAAAGAGGAATTGATCTTATGTTTGGACAATGTCCTCAGAAAAACTCTTATAGCAACCACAGTGGCCCCCTAGTTTCCACTCCTGGGTCTCTTAAAGCTGTGCAAAATGAAGGCGTGTTTGCTCAGCTCTTACAGGGCTCCTGCACCTCATCTTCTGCCAAGGAATTGACAAACATGGTACACTTACCTAGATCCATTTGGGCCAAATATTAGCTACAGCCATGTCCAGCAGTCAAATGACTTAATTGGACTCGAGGCCCCCACATGCTCCAGGGTTTAGATCTCACCTTCAAACAGCCACTTCCACGTTCTGCTGATAGATTCCCCACAGCGCTGTCACTCATCTCCTAACAGCCGCGGCTCTAATTGTTTTGTTAAATTTTGTGTGCACGGTTTGTTACATCCATTATGTCTTTTACATGGTCCCTTTTGAAGGGGAGGCTCCACGCAGGCTCATTCGAGTAGTTCCAGCAGACCTAAAAAGTCAATCTTCGCCTCATCTTGGTACAGCACCATCTGCAGAAATCAGAGCATAAACGCAGAGCAAGAAAGGGCAGCAACAGGAGCAGAAGAAAGCAGCGTGCCTGGGAGAGGAATATGAGGGGAAAAAGAGAGAATTTTCTTTGATGTATTCGTTTCCTCTTATTAGTATCCATCTAGTGGTGCTCAGGCTGAGATAGCTGACCTGTCCAAAAGTTAGTGATCCACACACAATCCACTCTCAATAGTGCAAAAGTACAGACATCACAGAACGAAAATAGCAGAAGTCAAGATGAAGGAGAAAACCATGGGCTGCCAGATATGAGTGGGAATAACCTAAGTTCACCCAAGTGGCAGAGGTACTATCTTAGTTTGTGGCGAGTGAGCGAAAAAATGTCTTAACAGTCTCATTCTCCCACCTATAAGCACATCTCTTCTGTGTTTTCTATGCTGCTACTGATAAAGACTGCCCACGCTTGAAAGGACCTGGCAGGGTACAAGGTCAACCTTAGACAATTTCCTCTAATTGTGTGGGTCTGGCTGACCTCCTTATTCCAGCGCAAGAAGGGATAATGGCAGGCAGAGATGACAAGGGAAAAAGACAGCCAAAACTTTTCCTGCCCCTATGGCAGGAGACTGCCTATGATCACAGACCACCATGTCCATAGTATGGGCTCTCAGTGCACGGGTGTGCTGGCTCCTCACCACTGCCTGCTGCGGATGGCAGCCTGCCCGTGTCCTGTGCAGAGGACATGGCAGAAAGTGCAGAGCATTACACACCTAAATTAGCCCCACCTGCCTGGAGCAAATGGCAAGCTTAGGTTTGCCACACACTCTCCGCTTTCTGTTCCTCTGCTGAGGCATTGGGTTGTTCTGAAAAAGGGGGGAAATACATACCTGTGTGCTGTGAGCCAGCCCTGCCCTCTGCTGCATGGTTGCCTCCATGGGCTGCAGGTCCTGGAAACGCTATGTCCCTTTTCAGCTCAATTTCTTAAATTAGAGGGTGCTTTTGTGCTGCAGAGGGTGTTTTGCTGTTTCCTAGGAGATCTGCATATGGGTGAAAGTGATAAATTGTCCCCTGTGCGGCCACTGCCCAGATGTCATATGATGGCCCCCATGAGCAGCATTCCCTCTGGACTGGAGGGGAATGCGTCTCGCAGCTCTCCTCAGCAGCACTTGCATAGCTCTTCCCAGTGAGTTTCTTGAAGTCTTGCTAGTCCTGGAAGGAGATGCGTTGGGCATTGGTACTAGCTTAAAAGTTTATTTGAATTGCTCCCTGGAGACGGTGACAGCTTTGTGTTCAGCTCTGTCGGAAAGAGATGAGAAGAAATTTCACAGAGACAGTAAGTCAATATCAGCTCTCATAGGTATCGCTTCATAATAATGCCTTTTGACAAATGGATGTCAGTTCTCCAGAAACTTACCTCAAGAAAGCAGAAAATGAAAACTTGCTGCAAGTTTTTATTGCTGATGCTTCATGTACAATTGTAGGGAGCCTGCACTGTCTCCTTTGTTGGTGCTTGTGTTCCTAAGGACATGAAAATCTAATAGATGGACAGCAGTAAAATAAATCACTGGCTCTTAAAACTATGGAAAATAGTATCACAGGGAATAATTACTCAGAACCACTAAACAGTTCTGTAAAGAGGAAATGTGTTTTTAAAACAGATCTATCACAGCTAGAAGAAGCTGCAGGATGTGCCCAATAGGTCTATGGCCGTGCTGGCCCAGGGGCTGGGTTGCTAACAGCAGCAACGTGCCATGCCCTGCTGTGACAAGTGTTGGGGTGGGTGGGCAGCATGTTCTCCCCTCCTGCATCAGGACCACTGGCTGTGATGGCTGCGGCTCCTCCTCTGCAGGCACCTTGGGGTTGGAGACACCAAAAGGCTGGGAGTCCTCTGTTGCCTGGCATTGCTGCTGCTGGTGGCTGTACCCTGCTGCTGACTTCTCCACACGCATTGCTCAGCAGGGATGGGGGCTGTGTCTGGGGCGCCCCTCACCTCCTTCTAGCTCCTTTTCAAAGGTCTCACTTCACTCACACTGAAGGAAATGCCAGCAGTTGAACCAAGAGCGTAATTGGACCTGCACCCTCCCTGCTTCCTGGGTGCATGCTGCCACCCCATGCCACCGGGGAGTGAGGGGACCCAGCCTTGTCTGTGGCTGGCCCTAATACCATCAGAGCCGTCTTCACAGCGGTGAAATGAATCAGGTTCCCCCCCGCAGGGAGCAGGGTATCATGTAGGTACAAAGCCTGCAGGCTGTGTCCACCTCCGGCTCTCATGGCCTTTGTGCTCCAGCGCCGTTTTCTTGTGCAGAAACCCTGATGTATTGAAATTGTATTTGCAAGATATTTAGCCTAATGCTTGTGCTTGTCAGTAGCTTGCAAGAGCTTTGCCTGGCCCTACTGTGGAGATTACATGTCAGTCTTGCTAGACCTGTTTTCAAAAGCAGTCTTTAAATCTGTGTGCTGAAATTGCTCTTGCAAGTGCATGGGTGAACAGCCTGAGTGTGCTGGAGTGCTGGCTGGTGAATGCACGTGGAAGGTGTATAGAAAATGAACGAGTATAGATATTGACCCAGGGCTGTCTTAGAAAAGAAGATGTAATGCTCTCTTTTTCCAGCTTTTATTTTCTGCCAAGCCACATATATTGAACAGCCCTCTCAAGTCATTTGAGGATGTTAGGATGTGCAAAAGGAACAAATGTAAAGATGCTATTTAATAAATAAAGTTACAGGGTGACATGCCAGCACGGTGATGATACAGCAACTCTAGGTGCCCAGGACACCACTGCATGGCCACAGACCCCTTGGGGCTGATGCACCAGGGCCAGACACATGCCCCACGGCACTGCTCCCCTCCAGTGCTTGCAGACCAACCCGAATAAACCCAATATCTTCTTTTTTACTCCATAGGCTCAGTGCTTGGCTGCTATAAGCTGCAGCTAATGACTCATGGTCCGTGGAGAGCTTTCCACTTCCACTGCCTAAACCCTTAGATATGCCCTTAAGTCTTATGTTAACGATAAAATGTGAAAATGTGCATATCTAGGTAAAGGCTTCATGGATAATGGAAACGTGAAGCTCAAAGATATCTTAACTATATAGATTTTTTTAAATAAAAGGATAGGGTTTTATATATATATATATATAAAAATTTACCAAGGACTTCTTAGCTGCTTGTTTTCTTGAGTGCCATGGTGGTAAACTTGGCATAATTACTAGGTAGACAGACAGACAGATTTAGCCTTTAATGTAAAAGAGCTTCTTAAAGCTGGGGTATTGCAGTGATTTTCTAGTTTGTCACTCCCTGTGCTGTGCAATTACAGGCTGCCCATCGCATAGGGCTTCCTCGGGCACTGGCACCGAATGGTGATATGGCACTACTGTATCGTATTGGTACCATTAGACAGGCTTTCTTCAAGCTGTGTAGAGTTCAGGAGTGTGAAGTGGAAGTTGGTGGGTATGACTGCCTGGGGAAAAAGAACAAATACTTTGGGATAAATGCATACCCCAATATTTTACGATGATGTTGTTTAAAAAACAGCTTGCTCCCAGAAAGGTTCAAGATGAGAGCCACTCTCCTTTCACCTTTTTGGTCAACAAGGAAGCAGGCCTCGGTAACTAGCAGCCCAAGGAAAATAGAATGCAACTCAAAGACTGCATAAAACTACAGCTGTCTATAAATCACAAAATTTAACCTCATGTCCCAGCTGTCCTACATTTTTCAGGAGTCCATTATTTTTCAGACTTACGTTTACCATTCTGAAGTTTTCCAGAAATAAACATGGCATCCATTTATCACAATGTGGTATTGTAAAAATTAATTCTAGTTTCTATGTTTGTGCTGCCTGAAATGGCACGTCTGTGACTGCTCTAGTCTGTATAACCACAATTTTCCAGCTGACTTGAAAGTTATTGTGACATGGAAAGTGATTTTATTTAATACTGAGTGTACTTGAGGACTGAGATTCGTTCCCCATTTTGGGGCAGGTGCTTGGCCCTGGCTTGCAGGATGAGCCAAGAGCGAAAGCAGGACCTTGTGTGGGATGGGGGTCCCGAGAGAGGGACAGGTGCTGAAGCAGTCACCCCCATCCTGCTGTTTGGGCGGGCTGTTGTGCTGTAGCAACAATGGGTTTCCTTGATGTCAATGTTATAGATCAAACCAGTTTAAATTTCTGCCACAAAAAGCATCTGATGCTTTTACTTGGGATAGCCACCACAGCAAGTACTGTTTATTCCGGTTAATTTTAGACATCAAGAGAACCTAATTCCTTCGGGTTACTGTCGGTGCTGCAGCCTGAGAAAGCACAGCGCGGTGTCGGTGATCTGTTTTCCACAGGGGCTGCTGCGATGTGCACTGCTCCACGCAGCTCCAAAAGAACTGGGACTGCTGTAATTAACATAGCAAAACCTTGCTTCTGGTGTCAGTTAATTCCTTACATTTATACGGTGACAAGTGCTAAAGAATGGACTAAAATATTCTATGTTTAAAAAAGAAAGATAAAAAAAGGAAAAAGAAAAAAAGGAAAAAGAAAGAAAACGGAAAAGAAAAAAGAAGGAAAAAAAAAAAAGCTGGGGTGAAAGCAGTTCCCATGCACTGAGAAATCATCTGTATTGGCGATCCCAAGGTGTGGGGCAGTGGCTGGGAAGAGTTTGGAGAGAGCAAAGTGTGCACCCCAGGCATGGAGGCCTCCCATTGTCCATTTTCCTGAAAACAAATATGCAATGGCAAAAATTCTGCAGTAGAATTTGCAGGGTGACTCAGGGTGAGGAAACTCTGCTTGCTGCAGCAGGACCCCCAATGGTCTGTCTCACCTCCCTGTTTGTTAACTGATGTTTAAATAAGCCTCATGGGTATAAGAAGTGGGGAGCAGGAAGGGCTGGTGTGCTCCAAAACAGGCCTATCTTAAAATACACGTTTCACTATCTAGGCAGAAATGAGCTATTTGCATATTTTAACTAGAATATTGTCAGTCCGGTGAAGTTCCTGCTGCTGGAATTTTGCTGGCTGCTGTGTTAAGGTTTCAGGTTGGATCCTTCTGGATTTTCACTTTCCTTCCCACGTGGAGCTGCATCTTTTCAGACGCCCCCCGTAAGAGCCCTAGATGCATTTTCCACTGATGTTTTTACACTTCTATTTAATCCATCAGGATCTTCAGGTCTTAAAACTGGACCTGAAAAAAATACAGTTTTTTATTAAATATTAGATAATTGCTGTCAAAAGCCATGTTTACGCTTTGTTTTTGAGGAATGTGAAGACCTGGACTTTGCAAAGCTCGAGCAGGCGATGAAGCGTGGCCCCAGTTTTGCAAGAAGGTTATCAAGAGAGGAGTGATCACAAATTTCTCCTTGTGGGGATTAACCAAGGAGTCAGTTACACTTAAATATAAGCATATACTTAAGTTAATTTGATTTTCATACTAGATAAAGCATGGTGATCATTGACCCAAGCACATGTGCTCAGAAGAAAGCTCTCTGCAGTCTGAGGAGGATGTACACCAAAACCATTTGAGCTGGAGTTTGCCTGCCCATGGGAAGCATCCTCCTCTGGAGCCAGCTGGGCTTGCAGGGAGGCTGTGCCTCCTTGCCGACGGGGACAGCTCCCACGGGCAGGGATGTTTTCTAATTTACTTCAGCCCAAATGGATCACGTTAGGGCAGATCAACAATCTGGGTGGCTGGGGCCACATACAAACCCATGTGCTTGTGAAGAGGGTGCAGGAGCCCTGGAGAGGTGCCTGGCAGCC
>NW_010536612.1:9564-10786 GCF_000687285.1 Phaethon lepturus | reverse complement strand
AGCAGGTGATGCCCTAATTCAGTTTCCAAACAGCATTTTACATTTAGGTTATGCTGACAGGGAGCACCCTGCAGCTAAGCAGAAAAAAATCCCCAAATTTGCATGTACAGGGGTTTGCACCAGTTTTTCTGTAGCTGTGTACAAGCAGTGTGAGTGAAACTGAGCTGCAGCTCCCACAGGCAGGCAAAGCCCAAGCGACTTGCCAGGCCAGGCATGTCGCCGGCAGCAGAGCCGTAGCTGAGCCTGGGCATCCCCTGCCCCACAGGCAGCTGGTACCCACAGCCTGGCTCCACGCAAACAACCCTTTCGGTGTGCCTCCCTGCTGATGGGTGCTTGGCTTCCTCGCTGCCAGGGCCAGCTCATTTTTCTGGGAAGGAGGTAATGTTGCGGGCAGCAGAGCTTCTCTCCTGTGTGCTACGTAGGAGGGCCTCCCATGCCCCAGATACATCAAAATGCATAACGTTATCTCCTAATGGGAGCGCTGGGACTCTGCTTCAGGAATCTGCAACGATGGGGCGGTTCCTTGCCAGGAGAGCGGGACCCACGGGTGCCAGTGGCGTGGGCTGCAGCAGCCGTCTGTGGGAAGCAGGAGTTTAAATCGGATATCCCTGCTGAGGGAGCCCCACGGCACTGAGCACCATGAGGTCTCCGCTGGCGTTAATCTCGCTCATGTCTTCCTGCTGTGCTTCCTCCAGGGACGTGTTTGTAATGGGGCTGGAGGGTGCCAGCAATCCATAAAAGAGTGACAGACAAGCTGTTATATTGTTATATTTTGCTACCTATCATTTTAATGTCACTTTTAATGTATGAATTATACCCCCATTGTGTGTAATTATATTTCTCCTCCCAACCCTGCTCAAGGAACAATGAAAAGATGGAGCTGTTAATATTAAAAACAGCACATCTCTCTCAAAAAAAGTTAGAGGTCACACCTTAATTCCTAGTGCATGAGGATAGTTAATCAAAAGATGATGGGACTAGAATGAGTATGGGGACAGAAATATCCTGCACAATTTCTTGTAGAATTTAATTAGAAAGGAAGTATTAATAGCATCTGTATCTGCAACTCTATTTTGCCTTGCAATGTGAATAGCCTTACCTGGAGCCAGGCTGATGGAAAGCCCATTGAACTTCTCTTTCTTCCTTGTTTTTTTTTTAAATAAAGGAAAAATAATGAGCCAAAATCAATAATAATAATACTTAATAGAAATAAATCCCAGCA
>NW_010536612.1:8674-9533 GCF_000687285.1 Phaethon lepturus | reverse complement strand
AGCAGGAATCAAATTCCTATCAACTCTCCTTAGAGTTTCTCTTCTAGGTCAAGAGATGATGCTAATCGATGAGGAATTTTGCAAAAGTTCGTGCTCTACTTGTCCCAGTAATGAACCTTCAACCTTTAATTTTCTTAGTAGCACATAGTTCCTTGATGGGAAATTCCCCATGGAGGCCTTCATGTTGGAAAACCAATTATTTATGCTAACTGGGGGGGTTGGTACTGTTTGACTTTGGTGCCCGGTTGCTTGGGCAGTTCTGTTCCTGGGCCACCCCGTCGCTGCAGGAGGAGCGCTGGTGGCAGATCAGAGCTTCCAGGCCACTTTGTTCCCAAAGTGATGTACTGCACTCCCGGAGCAGGGACTTCATTCTGGTTTCAGATCCACGGAGTACACCTGCTGGATGGCACGACTGGAAAATGCTTAAGTGGAAATATAGATACCTTATTATAACAAAGAAGTGGATTTCCTTCCCTTCTCACTCAATACAGACTGAGGTTTTTAATAAATTTTTTTATTAATTTTCTCACAAAAGAGAAAAAAGTGAATACAGTCAATATCTAACAACTTGATTTCAATTATGAGGTCATAAAGCAGGCTCTGCTTTTTAATGAATTAAGAAATGAAGGCTTCATTAATTGAATTCTGCATGGCTTGCAAATGCTTTGTTCCGATGAAAACTGCTACAAAAATGCAAAGCATTTTCTTACTGGTAATTATGTTTGCTCTCTCTTTGTGGTTCCCATGCAGGTAGGCTGGGGACTGGCCCGGGGCATCAGGCAGAGCGTGGCCTGGCCATGCCTGGCGCGGGGGTGCAGGTTTGCAGCTCTGCTGGGATGTGATGGGAGACATGGACTAA
>NW_010536612.1:0-8643 GCF_000687285.1 Phaethon lepturus | reverse complement strand
GTGGGGAGGCTGATGCTAAACAGGACAGGATCACACACACTGTTCCCAGCTCTGCCTCAATGAATGCTATATCTCAAACAGTCCATCCTTCAAGCTCCTGTTTTTTTAATTTTTTCTTTTCTGTTTAGCAATCCTGATGCTGGAGGAGATCATGCCCAGAAGCCAAATAACATTTCATCATTAGCCCTTGAGCATCCTCCGGCACTGGTACCAGAGACCTGACTGAAGTAAACCTCAGTTTTGCCATTGCCTTTAGTTGAGGCCAGAAACTTGCCCAGTGGTTTCAGAACAGCAGCCTGCAGCAGACAGCGTGCTCAGGAGTTCCCTAGGACACCTCTGCCCAACACAACCGCTTTAAATTGTCCTTCTGCATCCTTGGTTCATTGTTGTATTTTCAAAAATAATCCTTTTCTCAAGACAATGAATGCCCTGCACAACCAGTCAGTATTTTCAGAGCCTTCCCATCGCAGTGCCTCTCCCATGAAAAGCACACACCAGACAGCGATGTGGAGGGGGGCCTTAGTACAGCAACCCTGAGGGCCAGGGAGGTCCTCATCTCCTGTCCCTCACGCTGGCATAAGCAAAGACCATTGCCAACGAAATCACTTGGCAAAGCCGGTTCCTTGCTCTGACGTGGGGCTGTTTGCCCATTGAGGTTTTATGGCATCACAGGTAGAGATGAAGCCAAAGCTTTTGCTGAGCTGCACTGTAAAGTGATGGTGCTTCATCAACAGCTGCTTTCATAGCGCTGATGTCAGGAGTCAAGATTTCCCAGAGCAGCAGTAATGTGATAAGCCCTTTGCAGTGGGGATGGCCAGAGTGGGGAGAACTGCATGCTGCTCTGTTAGCAGATGACTATTAGGAACGGGGAGCACTTGGCTACCTCAGGGCTTGGATTTGTACCTATCTAGGAAAAAAAGTGTGTTATGCAAGGGAGGCTTGCTTTGACCTTTAGATAAAGACAATCTCTGCTAAGCATTCAGGCTGTTATTTTGTAGTGGCACCTTGTTTTGCTGATGATTCTTCAATGTGGGCTTCCTGGTAAAACTGAGATCTTACTTTATATGTGACATACGCAGAATGATCTCTCATCGTGTCTGGCAAATATTTAAAAAGTATGCATGGGAGCAAGTGTCATCTGGGCATGAATGTTTGAACATGGTCCTTCAGGGATCATTCGAGTCCCTGAGCTGTGGGGTCTACAGTTAGATCACTGACTCAGCTGAGTGATTTGCACAATTACATGGAGCCAGGCGACACGCTACGGGCTGAGCATCTATGTGAATAATAAATAATCCCACCATTTGCATTCCTTCAGCATGCCCAGCTTTTCCAACCAACGGCCCCTGCCTACCTTTTGGAGGTGGTGGAAGTCAGTGCTTGGTTTATGTCCTACCAGATAGTGGTACAAAAACAGGCAGTCTCAGGACCTGAGATGCCGTGCTGTGGGGCAAGCTGTGCCTGCCGTGGGGCTGCCGCATGCACCGCTATGGTAGGCTTGTCTGGCCAGCCAGGCACTGGAGAAGGGGACCGCAGCTCAGTGGAGCGAGAGACCACTGCCAGTGCTTCAGCAGAGTCATTTTGTGACAACTTTGTTCCCAAGGGCAGATTTCAGCTCAGGCTGGGATGAGATGGGATATTCTTGTCCCTTGTGCTGCTGCTCGTGCCACTGCAGGGGAGGTGGAAACCTGGACAGGCCTGAGCACCCTTCCTTTTCAAAACCTTTCATTTCTGGAAGGGAGCCAGCGGCTACAACACAAGTGGAGAGGAGGATGTGTATTGCCTCCACGCAGGGGCACAAGCATGTTTGGGCACTGGGGCCGCTGGCAGCTGTCGAGGATTTCCAGCAAGTCCTAGCTCTTGGGCTCGTGCAGGCACTTGGGCTCCAATTATAGTGATATCTTGCTCTCAGTCCAATTAAAATTTCATAATCTCTCCACCAGCCAGGGTGGACAGAATGTTACACCAGGTCAAGAAATATCTTCTAGCTACAGTACTTCTCCAGGAAGTTTTCGGCTCCGTGAGGAATAGTACCTACACAGATCCAATGGAGAAAGGCTATAAAAGCGCAGAACTTGCAGCTTCCTTGCAACCCTTTTTGCAAGCTAGTTTATGCTACGTTTGAGGGCAGGAAGATTAGGCTTTGAAATATGAGTTGTAGATAAGGCTGTGAGGAAGCTTAGGATCGCAGCCTTAGGTGAAAATAAAGCTGTAATACATAAAGCATTAAAAAGGTGAAGTATAATGGCAGCCTCCAAAGACTTCTGAACAGCTGCAAGAAAGTCTGCCTTATTGCTGTGATTTTAACATGAATTATTTGACACTAGGAAAGACCTGCTTCTGATCAGAGAAACGGCTACATGGCTGTTTGCTGCAATACACCAAGGGCTCTATTTTAATCAGAGGTAACTGCCATTCAGCCACCTTTTTGTTAATGGTGTTATTGATTATACGGAGCCTCTCGCAAGCCTCACAGCACTTTACAGAATTAGGGGAAGCCTCTAGTGCAGAGTTGTTTGTTTGTTTTTCCTCCGCAGAGCAGCTTCACCACAGACCAGATCCTGAGGTCTGTACTTAGCTCGTCTTAGCCAGACCTCGCTTAGGCAAAGCTCCAGCTGGCTTCAGCACTCACCCAGCAAAGGTAACGAGTGGCTCGAGGCCCCATCCGGTGTGAGCGGCCAGTGCAGACAGTGGCAGGAAATGCTCGGATTTTGCCCAATAATTAAATTTGTAAATAATAAATGAAGTAATTTAATTTGGGCCTTGCTGGTGCCTGTCTTTAAGGTGGGTGTTGCTCACCATTTGGGAACAGCTCACTGTGGGCAGAGCCAGGCATGGTGCACTGCTGCAGCCCCATGTAGCCCAGGAGTCACCATTTGGGGCATCCAGCCCAGGTGTCACTAGTATACTCGAACATGTTTTGATTTACCAACCTCAATGAAGAGAGCCACAACCCCGTCAGCTGCCCATGTCCCTCCCTAGAACTTTGAACTGAGAATATGCTGTGCTGGGAGATACTTGCTTTGCTCTCTGAGCTGGCTCTGGCAGCACAGCTAGTGAGTTGCAAGGGGATGGGCAGCCATGACCTTTCATCAGGTAGGAAAAGTTTCAGAGCAGAAGTCTTCTCCTCCTGCGAGCAGCTCCTGACCCAGTGTGACAGCAGCAATGCTGCTACCCTCTGTTGGTGAACAGCAGAAAAGGAGCAACAATAAACCTTTAATAAATCACATCCCAGATGCGCAGGTACGCACAGCACCATGTTGGCCACCATCTCCCAGCAAGCATGAGAAGGTGTGCTGTGCGGCAAAGACCCCTCAGAAAAGCTGGGTCAGAAGCTTCCCTGGGGACAGTGCCGGCTGTGCTGGCACTGGTGATCTGCAAGCGACACTCAGCTTGGGGTGGCAGGGAAGGCAGGCGGCATGCTGCAGCAGGCTGGCGAGGAGTGGTGGCCTCCCACTGCGTTTTCCTCCAGAATCCCATCCCTGGCGACTACCCCTTGGGAGGGTGGGAGGAGCGGTGCAGGCAGGGGCAATGCCGGAATGCTGGGGGATGGCATGGCTCCTGGGCTGCAGCTTTGTCAGGGCCACGCCATGCGCTGCTGAAGTGCAGGCGCTGCAGGCGCAGTGGGTGTTTGGGCCGGCAAGCCCCACAGGGTGTTTTCTCCAGGGCACGGCGGCTGAGCGGGGCAGCTCCGGCATGGTGGCGATCTCCTGGTGAGTTAATTCTGCGTTGCCAACTCCCTGTAGCAGAATGTTCCTGGTGCAGGGGAGCCTGGCAGAGCTGCAAAGGGAGCACTGAGCTGCTGTGAACTATGGCTTTAAGAAGGTGATGGTATGTCTTAACGTCCAACAGATGCTCGTAGGGTTCTGAACCTGCCCTTGCAGGTGCTGCTAACCCCTGGAAGAAGGGATACAGCTCCAGAGGTTTATTTATCATTTTAGAGGACGCTCTATTTATCATTTAAAGGCACTTTCTAAGATGGCAACCATCCTTGACCACGGTCCAGCTCATCCCTCCAGCTCCCTGCAGAGCAGGGCTCCTGCAGCTCCCGCAGAGGTTTTCTGTAAATGTTGTAAAGCTCTTTTTGTATTTTTAATAACGAGGTGGACAATAACTCCATTTACAGGGAAATCTTCCTTTTGCAGGAGTATCATGTATACTTCTTTCTTATTTGTTGCTGCCTGTTCCTGCAACCCTCTTGCAAATGGGTAATTCTTGTTCTGATTTTTTTCTAGCAGGGATGTTTTGTTTTTCTGTTGGCTGATGCTGTCTGTTCAGTCTGTGGAGGATTAACCTATGCGCTGTTGCTAGGTGGCCTTAAGCAAAGAAATAACGCAGATCACAGGCTCCTGCATTCCTACAGTATGTAACTCCCTTGTTCAGCAAGATTTTTCTTTCTCTGTCCCTCTCATGTTTTGTGTTTGTGGCTGCGGAGGTATATATCAGAGGATGCACGTGTAATTTGCAAAAAATATTGGACCAAAGTCCTCTAAAACATCAGGTTTATTTGGTCTTAAAATATTTAGTAACTAACTCTTTGCCAGCTCTTTCCATGGCTTGGTTTCTGATGGTGTCCAAGCCTCTTCCATCATTTTCTTTTTTTTTTTCTTCCTGATGTGAGGTCTTGGGTTCCTGAGGGACACACAGCTCATCATCAGAGCCCGCAAGCGCTGGGAGCAGCGGGTGCCAGCGGGGCCAGGACTTGCACCCTTCTGAGACCACCTGGGTGTGTTGGGATCTCATTGGGGTCACAGCGTGATGGGTCTGGGCATCCCATTGTATACAAAAAAAGTACTGAGAGCAGGGAAGAGTTCAAGGAAGAGCTGCAAAAGTGATTGCAAGTCTGACAGAATTGGCTGGGGAGGAAAGATTAGAAGAATTTTGTAGTTCTAGCATGCCTTACTGCCAGGGTCACTGTCTACCAGTGCCTGTAGTATTTTGCAGCAGTTTAGTGCTTTTGTTCAAAGGACCTTTGAAGTCTCTTATGACCCAAATACAGCCTGAGTCGTTGAGCATTCCCCAGAGAGACGCAACGGTTATCAGCTCCATTTGCTCAGTGGTGAAACCGAGTCAGAGTAATTCAAGAGCCTTGTTTTCCTCACAGCATCTGCTCAAATGCATAGAGTTTTTAGAGGTAGCTGCACTTCACGTGGACGCAGAGCCTGAGTCCTGCGGCACTGCCCCAAGCCATGCAATATTCACCGAAAACTCAGTCATGCTTCTGTCAGCTCCAGAGCCTAACTTCTCTCTCTGCTCCAGCTCCCATCTCTGCTGGTATTGCTCTGGTCCTCTGTGCTCTGCCTGCATAGGCATCTTTTCTACTGACTAAAAATAGCGAGAGGATTTTGCAGAGTGGTTTTGTAGTGAAATGGCACTCTGCAGCCTTCTTGCATGCATGCTTATCTGTACCAACTTCTGGCAGTGTTAGAGAGGCAGAGACCTCAAAGACACCCAGTATCTTCAGATAGAGGGGTGGATGAGAGCACCCTGCGAGGGCAGATGGGTGCCTTCTCACTGCGTGTTCCTGGGGAGAGCACCCAGAGGTCTGGCTCTTTCCAGGAGACTTTCGGTGTCTGCACCTCCAGAGCAAGCCGTTAGAATGAGCCAATTGTATTTATCTGGGAAAGCTTTTTATCCCAAACTTTTTTTTCCTGTTATTGGACAACTAATTCCCTGTACTGACTGCTGATACCCTGGGTTTTCACTTCATTTTTTACATTGACTCAGTCTGCTGTTTGAACTGCTCATAAGCAGTGTTTATCAGATGTTTCTTCAGATGCTGATTAGAGCTGAGCAAATACATCACTGTGAATATTTAATGGGTTGGGGCTTAAAGTTTTTACGTCTTTTCTTGAGAGTTCATTTTACAGATATTTACTGAAATGTGGTTATTCTGAAATCATTTGAAATCTCCTGAAGTTGTATGCTGGAGTATTAAATTGATACTATTTCACACCAACACCGTATGGGGCAGTTAGCAATTGACCATGGAAAGCCCGTAGTGTCACAGCCAGGTTCGGCCGGGGCGCATGCAGCCATGTTTTGAGTGTGCGTACTCAGGTGTGCAAATGTAGGCAGCAGTTGCCATGAACATTTTCCATGTCCAAAACATGCTTGCCATTACTGTTTTGCCCAGGAATGCTCAGGTCATTTGACCAGTAAGTAGAAGGCAGGTACAGTACAGCCCCAGGCAGAGCTGGCAAAACCCACTCCAAATTGCAGCATCTTTGTTTTGCACCACTATCTATCGCCCACCTCTATTTCTGATCCCCAGCTAGGGGCGACGTGACCGACGGGCCTGCCGAGTGCTTACTGTGGATATGTTCCTCCTTCCCAGCCTCTTGTTTTTCAGGCTGACTCGCATGTTGAATCTGGCAGTTTGCGTTAATAAAATAGGTAGGTCTGAAATGCCCACAGGATTTTTTTCTCCTAGCACAGCAGGGCAGGATTTTTTGTATATACAAAGAATCTGGTGTAGAAAGAAATACATATTTCTACAAAGCCTTTGTGTTCTTCCTCCTGCAGCTCTTTAGTTCAGCTGCTCCAGCGTGGCTGCAGCGCTCAGTGCTGGGGTGGCCATCTGCGCCATGCGAGCACTGAACCGCAGCCGGGGTGGGCTGCAGCGGGGTGTGCACCCGAGTGCGAGTACAGCTACACTGGAGGCCCGCTCACATGCGCTGTCGGAGCTGACTGCAGAGGGGAAGGATGGGCTTGTAGGAGGGCTGGGGTTTAGGAGCAGTCGACCTGTTCCCATCCAGCCAGGCTCCCTTTATCCTGCAGCCATTGGGCAGGTAGTTGCTAAAAATGCCCCAAAAAGACGAGCTCCCTCACCCCAATGCTACCCTGACCAGGACAGGAGCACCATGGTAGGGTGGTGGTGCTGGATGGGGTGTGTGGCTCCCCTGAAACAGAGAGCAGGGGGACAAAACCCGCGGGCAGACCTGCATGGCCAGCCCAGGGTTGGTGCCAGGCACCCTTGGAGGGACAATCCGTCTTTCTCCTCCTTCCGTGGCAGTGCCTGAGGCAGCAGCTGGCAGGTGCGGCTGACCCCACTGAAAACCTGGGAGCAGCTGTGGCCATGGGCAGTGCGGACCAGCTGGAAGGAGGTGGTCTGCAGGAAAGCCAGGGTCTTGGCTTTGGCTTGGTCGCTGCCTCCAAGAGGCTGGTGTTCCTGCCCCGGCATGCATGCCCACTCAGGGAGCAAGGTGAGTGGCCTGGGAGGAGCGCCAGCCCCACATGTCATGTTTCACCCTGTGGGAAGCAAATCTCCCTCTCCAAATAGCTAGAGAAGAAAAAAACTGCTGTGTGTCGGGAACTATTTTGATTTAACTCCTGAGGAAAGCAGGAGGGTTGTTGCTACCCTCTGAAATGACTCACAGCCCTGTGCTAGCCTCCAGCCTTGAGCTCTTTCAGGTGCAGATGTCTGCTAATGCTGAAACAGAAACAGTAGTGATGGTTTTGTAAACTTTATATAAGTTTTGTAAACTTCATACAATTAAACAATCTCCTGCTGTTCCTAAACCAGGTTCTTTCATCTTTTTTCTTTCTTATGTAGGAGAGGACAATGTTCATCCCTAAAATTAGGAAAGCATTAAAAAACTGGCACTATCTATGTGTAGCTTTCAAAATATCAAGGCTAAGGTTTTGGAAAGGCTTGAATTTTACTGGGAATTCATTTCCACTGAAAGTCAACAGGACCTCAGCAATTAGCTTCCCTAACTTCATAGGGAAACCCCAGCCAATGTGCCTGCTAAATATGCCAGGGCGCATCAGTAGCATTTCACAAACTAAAAGCAAATTTGTTGATGTAATCAAAACTTCCCAAAGTTTTCACTGGCCTGTGCGTTACTGGCAGTACTCAGCCATTGGTTATTAATGATCACACAGCACTTGGAGAAAGAGAAGCCTCATACAAATGTTATGTCTTATTGCTATTGATTGGTTGTAAGGGTATGACTTGAGCAGAGTATGGTCAAATAGATTAACTTTATTAATTATTTATCACACAGAAACTAGATATTTAATGTATCTGTACAGCTATTGTGTCTTCTCTGCAGTTTGATTAACATTTTCTTCACGCAGAGGAACACTCACGCACAGTAAAAACATCTTTTCCGACATGAAATCTAGTGGCAGAGCAATGACTGCCCCCAGCAAGGGCTAGTTCATCTTGGGAGCTGGACCCGGTGCAAAACAGCAATGGCTGCACCAAGCAGAGGAATGACCCCAATGCCACGGTGCTTCAAAAGGAACCTGTGTGCATGGGGAGCAGCACGGCGGCTCCCGCGGTCTGCGCCTGGGAGCAATCCCGTTACAAATCCTTGGCCAAGAAAGCGGGATTGTGAAAGACTGGCAGCCCAAAAATGGGGGGAGGGGTTTAATCTATGCCTTGGGCCAGGAGCGGTGGGATTCGGTGGGGAGAGCAGCAGGCAGCCCCCAACTCCCGCTGTGGGGCTGGCGGCAACAAGCGTGTGTGTGCGTCGCAGGCTCTCGGGGGGCCGCATTCGGTCATTTGGAGGCGGCGTCCCTTCCCGGCCGGCTCAGCCCCAGCGTGGGGCCCCCACAGCTGCCCTGCACACAAAGCGAAGGCAAAGCCCCCTGTGGGACCGGGGCCGGCAGTGGATGGCGGGCCAGCGGCGGATG
>NW_010536611.1:0-4332 GCF_000687285.1 Phaethon lepturus | reverse complement strand
GGTGCCGGCCGCCCCCGCCCCGGGCTCCCGCGCTCTCCCGCCTCAGCCCCGCGCTTGAGCAACTACCGCGTCTCTCTTCCACAGTGCGTAGTGAAATGTATTTTTGACTCTAAGGTGGTGTTTCCAGCTGTGTGGGCAAGGAGCGGAAACTGCAGGGGGAGGAGGGAATAGGCTCGGGCATGGGCTGTGGTCTGTCTGCGCCGTGCACTTGAACCTGCCCCGCAACCGCCGGGCTGGCGTCTCCAGCTCCGCGTTGTGAGGTGACTGCAAGCTTCGCATGCCGGGCTGCTCTTCGGCTGCAGGTTCCTGGAGCAAGTCATTGTGGGACATGGCAGCCTGAAGACAAAAACCCATTCCTGCCACTTGCTGTGAGAAAGACTGAAAATGAGTCGGGCATATCCTGTTGGCTCGAAAATAAAGCCGAATGCCACATTATTACTTCAAGTACTTGGTGGTTTTTAAGTCGGTTACGTGTTTTGGAAGACTCACTTACGACTTCTTTTAAAAGTAGAAATACTTTGCTTCTAGAGGGAGTGTTACAAAAACACCTGGGAAGCACAGCTGAACAGGGAGAGGAGGCTACTTCCATTCCACCACGCCGCACATCATGAGACACTGAAGACCAGGAGCTGTGGCCAAGCCTCTGGTAATTAGCTAAATCGTATTTGTCCTGCGGTCCCAGACCATGCCAGTGTCCAAAAATGATGTAATAGTATTTGCATAACAAATATGGCACCAGCCAACACAGGAATGATAGTTATTTTTGTAGATAGCTGTAAAAGTTTCAATTCAGTGCTTCCATGTAAAAAAAGGACCTAAGTTACAAGTTTTCTTTCATGAAGCATACAAAAAAAGAAGTGTGAAAGAGAAGGTATCAAATCATTGGTGGAAAATACTTTTACTCAAGCCTGGTGGCATTTTAAAATAGTGTCCCTATCATTTCATGTCTTGCAAAACTCATTGCTCTACTACATGTGTGCACTGCCTCATTATTTCACTTCTCTCTCTTTGCAGGGAAGTGGCCACCTTTCTTCTTCCTTAGACCAAGATATTGACTCTCAAGTGGTCGGTTAAGGTATACAAACTATGTCAGGGTTTTAATTTTTAACTTCCTTCAGCTGCTGAACTGTTCATAATTAGGACCACCTCAAAAGATGCAGCCTTCCCATGAGTTGAATGTTTTCAGTCTTACTCAAACTTAGCATTTCACGCTTACGCCGTATAGGCAAAATGATTCAGATTTTAACGAGTACGCTATAAACTAGTCCTATTTCAGCCTGAACATCCTCTGTTCCTAGGGGTGTTTATAGCCTATTGTCACGTAACTGCCCTACGTAGCCCATCAGTCCCCAGCTTTTTAATTATTACAAAATAGTATCTTTACTATAAAGCTTTGTCAGTTTTGAATCTTTATAAACTTAGGCTCCTAGTCTGTCTTTAGTCAAATGGTTCATTCTTTTTCAGATCTGTAGTATTCCCAAGTTACAGACTGATAAATTATCATTACAGATTTGTAAGCTCGGGGAAAAAAAAAAAAAAGCTGGTTATCTTTAAGAACAGGACAATGGTGGAGGGGAGGATTTAATAGGACAAAATGTGAAGTCATGTATTTATGAATTACTAGGTTCTTTTGCTAACAGCTAGAAGCTCTGTCAGTAGGAAATTATAGTAGAGGAAAAACATCTATTGTAAACTTGATCATGGAGTGAGTAGATATTAAAAAGGCAAATATTTTATCCTAGGAAACATGTAGAGAGATTTCCAGGAGTACAGGGTCATGTGAATGACCTGTGCAAGGCTCTGGAGAGATGTTACCTGCAATGCAGAACGCAAATTTTGTCTCTAGTCTTTAAGTGGGTGATCTAAAGCAGGGATAGTGCAAAAGAGGGCCACAGTGAACATAGTGGCATTTTTTACAAGCTGGCAAACCCAGGCTCTTTTGATTTCTGCCTTGAAATAAAAGCAGAGAGAAGGCATGATTGATTATCTAATGATAAATGTGAGGGAAAGTAAAGATTTAGATTAGAGAACAAATCTGTCAGTAAGAGAAAATGGCCATGAATAATCCTGGAATGGAAAACAGAGGTTTCTGATCATCACACAGTAGATTCCAGGGCTTCCTTAAAGTTCACAGGAACAAGAAACCTTCCTCATTATTAAATGGTTTTGGAAAGAGAATACAGAGATTGTCTGGAGTAGCAGAGAATTGCACTTGATTATCACAGATATCTTTTTTTTTAACATTGTATTTCCAGAGTCTTTTTCCAAGTGATAGAAAAGCGTCAATTTAAGAAGCAGTTGTTGACACAACACAGAAAGTATGTAGGAGAATCATGTTTCTGTGTTGTCTTGTTACCACACACCTGAGCTATGGTAATTCGTGCTCACTGTCTTTGGTTTTATGTCCAAGTGATTGGGTCAGATCAGAATTTCATTTTCTACTTCATTAACTTCTAGATTCTCAAGTCGCATGAGCATTATTACTGATTTCTGGATCCCTTTGTGGAAAACATATGTAGTAAAGGAACAAAAATGCATTAAGCCTCCATCAATCTTCTTGCCCCAAAACATTCATTTCTCAATTTCAATATATAGCTGAGTTGCAGGGCCAAAAAAACCCCCAACCCCAACCAAAAGTGCAATGTGATGAAATAAGTATAAAACTCTAATAAACAGATGCATCAATGACCCCAGGGTCCAGAAGGGCACCTGCCCTAAGTCGTGCTGAAGGTCACCAGTGAGCTTTCCATCTACAGCATCTTGGTGTTTTCCTCTCGGTTGCCTCTCTCTGGCTCACCAGGAGTTCAAAGCTGGAAACACGAGCTCTGTGTTGATGTCAAAGCACACCAGGTACGGACTCTTCTGCACTGATGTTTGGTGCTGATCTGAGATCTAGGCCAGCTATTATCTTTTCAGGCCTTTTCTTGGTAAACAGCTCTGGGCTTTGGGTGAAGCAAAACGCCACGACTAGTGCTTAGCTTGCACATAAAGTCAAGGCTGCATTGGTCTGGCACAGCTCACGCTTCCTCGTGAATCATAGAAGGTTTGGGTCGCAAGGGACCAGTAAAGGTCATGTGGTCCCAGCCCCTGCTGTGGGCAGGGACATCCTGCACTGGCTCAGGTTGCTCAGAGCCCCGTCCAGGCCCTGTGCAGGTGACCGCCCTTTCAGAAATCCGTACTAGATGTACAAAAATCATTATTTAACAATTCCCTGAGTACCTTCAAATCCATATTTGCTTTAATATATTAAACAATTTTGTAACTTGATTTTCTTCGAAATAGCAGTGCTAGTTGTTAAGAAAAACAGCTAACAACGTATATTTTATTCTACTCTTATCTCAGTCATTTAACTTTCCTGTACAGTCTGTGGAGTGCGATCCATTAATGAACAACGTCAAGAAAGCGGCACTTGTTTAACAGTTGAAGCTGCCTTACCATGTTTACGTGGTGTGTAAACAGAGCCAGGACAACTTGCACATAAAGGAAATTACGTATGTAGAAAAGAAGTTACTCTTTCGTGTGCGTGGGCATCATGGCACAATTGCCACACCAGTTCTAATAAAGGCTGAGGCTACTTGGCTCTGCAGTGTAAAGTAAAATGAGTCAGAAGTCTGCTGACACCAGGTAGCTCTGTGTCGCCTTGCTAAACTCTCCGTATGAATAGCTATCGTCCCTTGAGTGACCTAACCTGAGTCATCGCAAGCTTTCCTGCGCTATTTTGGGTGTTAGTGCTTGCTGCAGACTTTAAAGATGAAGGGCTCCCTAAAATGCTAAGTAGTATCTTTGGCTGGCTGTCTGTCAGGGGTTGTGGACCCATTTGCCTTGCTGGTCACCCTTTCACAGAAGGGGCTGTCAAATGGCTTCCCAGCCGGCAGCGCTGAGGGAGCTGGGGGAAGCGGCACACGCTTCTCCTCAGATACGCCTGCAAGCGGGGACATGGGTTGGAGGGAGCAGCTGACCTAGCTCGAGGTGTGGTGGGCAGCTGGGGATCTGTGCCGTCATGCGGCTGCCTCGGCCTTGAGCGTGGGAGCGTGTCGAAGCCCTCAGGGTACCGTTGCTCTTGTTCGGTTGGTTTATTGCTGCTGGAGCGGCTCCGCGTGGTCCCACTCCCGAGGTTCCCCCAGCCTGAGGACCTGCCATGGCTTCGTTACCAGTGGGGCCACCCCCGCTGGCGGGGAAAGAGCTTATCTCCCATGAAGTGGAGAGGGACGTTCTCTCTCAAGCACAGGGTTCCCAGTGGTTTGTGTCGGTCCCGTGGTGTGTCGTGTGAGGGCAGGGATGCCCCGGCGCTGCCCGCCTGGGGTTCCCCCTCTACCTGCGCTGCCCTTCAGC
>NW_010536610.1:0-34661 GCF_000687285.1 Phaethon lepturus | reverse complement strand
TAGGCGGGTCACCTGGTCATAGAAGGAGATTCGAAAACTTCTGCAAAATGATAGAGGGATTAGATCTGATGACCATTCTAAGTAACTCAACATATTTAAAATGGGAGGCCTTAACTTTTGAGAACAAGCAATGTAAGCTTATTAATAAGCTAAAAAGTTTCTTTTAACACACAAAGGTCTATTTCTTTATCCAAGCCCAAGGAACAAAACTAATGGTAGTACCAGTATATTCACTTTTTTTTTCTACAGGGATTTTTTTTCCCACTTCAGGAGTTTATTGCATAGAATACTTCTATGGCAAGAAAGATATGATTTGAGGACATTACAAAAAAGATGACTCCATTAAGTACTTAGTAATTAACAATGATGCTGTCCACAGATGTCACTGAAAAGGGAAACCCACCCATTCCAGATCAGCATGCTGTAGACACAAAAAGTTTTGCTTAAAAGTATCCTATATTCTGAATGCCCATCATGTCCCTGTTTGTATTCAGAACACTCTACACATAGCACTACAGCAATTTAAAGCAATATTATTCAGGTTATCTTTTAGATTATTATGATTAAATATAAATAGGTCAGTTCTACTCTGCTTCTTCACTGATAGAAATTTTGGAAGCCAATTTTTATTTGATTATATATAGAAGTCACATCTTCAAACATCAAAACACTCTTTGAATATCAGTGTCATAAACAGGACTCAAAAATTCAAAGATAAAAATAAAAAGCTAGTATATGAATTTGTGCTGAAAAGCTGGAATCATATGCGAACCTAAACCACAACACAAAGATGACAGCTTATCATAGTCCTTTGTCCACATTAAAAAGTCACCAAATAATACAACCTTGCTGGTAAGCCACGATCTTAAATATAATTATAGAATATCCCAGTTGGGTATAAATGGAAGTGATACAGCACTGGTACATTTTACATTACTGGTACTGTAACATTTTAAGAAAGTTATGACACCAAACTGAATACAAAGTGCACTATACCTTTCATTAACGAGTACTACACATTCTCATTGTGAATCACCATAATTCAGTTATAGCTTAGATGTCACAATCAATGCCTTTATTCTATAAATCGAAGTTGTTATATGATCAAATTGACTAAGAGTTCCTATTAACTTTCTTAATTTCATGTCCTCCAATACACTTGCAAGGAATAATTTTTTTTTTTTTTTTTTTGATCACTACATTTTAAAGCAGTAATCACAATATGTATGACAAGATTTATCTTTTAGACCTTCATTGAAAGCAACTCTGGAAGGACAACAAAGAATACAATATAGCTAACCCTGCATTAAAAAAGTAAAACAAATTCATTTCTAAATGAAATGACACTGCTGCATGAAACAAGACATAAAATGAGTACAGTATTCATAGCATACTTCCACTAGAGTTTTTACTGAATAAGTGAGAAATTTTGTCTGAAAAACAAATCCAGAAGTATTTGATGAATTTCTTAACATGAAAGTAAAAGTACACTGATATAAACCATCTCAGGTTCAATGATGCCAAAACCCTGCCTTGAGGCACAAAAATCTTAATTACTACTTCAAACATAGACTATCTGGTCTTACCAATAACAAATTGAACAATCTTGAAACACAGGTAGTCGATGTATAATACAAGTAGTTACATTAACTGTAACAAAACTACTAAACAACACTGAGGAAGTCCACCTCTCTACTTTACAACTGCCTTCCCTTTCTAACAGCATTAAACAACATTGTGGTTGTGGGGGTTTTTTAATAAATGCAAGTTCTACAAAGGACAAAAAAATTTTTTTTTTTGCCAGTAATACTAATTTCTCTTATCTAAATCCAATACAAATGAGAAAATAAATACCACATCATTGACTTATTAAACAGAAAGTTTTTAATTGAACTTCCTCTTCATTTGCTTTCAAAACTGAAGCTGAAATCTCTTTACCAGTTGAGCCACCTTTTTTTTCGTATGAATACTTTCAATACCAAGAATGCACAGCAATATGACAAATGTAATTTAAGCTGACAAAAAACCCAAAGAAACAGGATTTTGCATTATTAGCATTATGCATGTAATCTCTTGGTGCCACCGGAGTTTTCCTCTTACACTCCTCAAGGCAGGCTCTGTGGGGAGAGTAAAGGAAATACCCATTCTTTTCTATTCAGATATCTCTTTCCCTACTGGAAATCTAAAATCCCTGATCTCAATATGGCATCTCTTAAAGTACTAGTAAAGAGAACATGAGAAGTAATTAAAATAAAAGTCACAAATGGGTAAGTTAGCCTTATTACCTCCCTCAGTCACCTTATACTCCAGAATTCATTGCTAGTCAGAAGCAACCAGCTGCAAAACCCATTTCCATAAACAAAAGGGAAATCAGAAGCGTTACCTAAGCCTAACTAAAATGGAAAAAAAGAGTTATAGGTCGGGTATCTCTATCCTTTAGATTTCAAATGTTAAAGGACATTGCCTGGAATTAGTAATGAGCCAAAGGTTGTAAACTGCTAATAATATTTGTGGCAGAAGAAAAACAAGATGTGAGATGGGAGCTTCTTTCTACAAGAGCAAACAAAACTCCATCAGAGAAGAAACGAGCATTGCACACTGTCTGGAAGGCAGGCAGATACTAGACACAACTTCCTTTTTTGATTTAATTTTCATTTTCATTCTTTTAAGCATAAAGACTCTCAAACAAGCATCCTTTGGGAAAACGAAGTGACAGCGAGTTATAGCACAGCCAGACCACATGCAGGAGTTCCTTTTTTCTTGCTTCAGCCATCTCCATTGTCATGTTTTTCCTCAAACGCCACTTTCCTGAAGTCTCCCTTTTTCCAGAAAGAAAGAGGATATGAAGAGAGGACAATGCGAAAGAGGTTTTGAAAAAAATCTCTTACCATGAAACAGAAAGAGGAGATAAAAAAACCACACACCTCAATGTTTTACAGTATTTATTATTTTTAAGAAGTGGGCAGCATTATCTGTGGAAGATGAGCAGAAAAAGCAAGTAGCAACAGAATGCAGAACACCTGCCTCTGCAAAAAGAGAAACATGTGCTTTAGCAGAATATCTTGTGGTGGTTAGAGAGAGAAAGGATCAAAGATCATGTATCAGCACTGACAGTTTCCCCAGGATGATGTTTTTCTACTCAGTAGGTTGCAGATCTAAAGTAGCCAAGCACTAAACTTCCAGAGGAGGCTATACAGAGCTGCTTCATTTGCTTGGAAAAATGGGAGTACCTGATCCATATGACCATGCAGAGCATAAGTGGTAATTTCATTTTTTCATGAAATTATTAAAGACCATGAAAGAGACATCAGTCTTCTTCCAAAAGGACAACTGTAACCATCAGGTTTTAAAATTGTTTTTAAAATGTCACAGCATGTTAAACATAACTGGTCAGATTCTCCATTCTCAGGGGACCACAGCAACCTGAAAGGTTGTTGTGGGAAATAGTTACAGCTTTTTGACCAGTGCGTAGTCTCACTCACAAACTACAGATTTTTAGAGACAACATTGAGCCAGCTGTCAGATGGAATGTAATAGACTTGAAAAACATTATTTTTCACTTCATGAATTATCTTCCTTAACTGCCCAATACAGCCTGCATGAAAGCTGCCAGGATGCAGGCGGTATTTACAGCAGCAAGTTTATAAACCAATTCTGAAATTTTAGATAGCCTTTTCTCCCTTCACAGCTCCAGAGCAATCCAGTAAGAGGCCTCCCATTATTATTTCAAGCTTCCTTTATTTTAAGAGAAGCAAATTCTTTCAGGTTCTTGCTACTTATTCCCATTTAGGCTGTAACTCAATGCTTTAAGAAGAGGATCATGCAATCATAATGAAATTCAGTGAAAAGTTAAGTACAAACAAAAGCAAATACACAAGGTTAACTTCCATGACCAAGTTATAACAACCCCTCAATACTAAAGGTGAGAGGGCAGAATCACTTTAAGATCTCTCTTAATGAATACTAGAAGTGTATGGAGCATTTTTGAGACTAATTCATAACCATATAGAAAGCAGATTTTCTAGCTATTTATATAGTATGCCTGTTAATCTGTACTTAATAGACTATCATCTTAATTTATCTCATGGTAAGTCAGCTATCATTAACTTTCTGACACTTTTATAGTAGAATAAATTCAGTCATCTCCTGCCTTAAATTTTTATCTAAATAATGTGGTTTCTGTTCCTAACGAGGTATGTTCTGCTAAGCAATATTTCAGTTTCACAGTTTGTGGGAAGCAAGGTTGGTAGGCACTGCAGTGAGATACCTGCACCCGAGTACAATGACATACCATGTGAGTCTAAATTATTCATATATGCTTGAGAATACTGTGTGGAACCTACTGACTTGCAAGAGTACACTAGTGTTATACAATTTATGTATAATAGTGTTATTTCAATTATTTGAAATGCCCCTATTATTTAATCTATCTTAGTCATAATTTATAAAGTGATTTATAAAACAAATTATATGACATTTTAGTTATCACTGGCAATGCCTTTACAATCTGGCAAGCAAACCAGCTACTCAGCCAACAACTCACGTAAAATACACTTGTGCAACACAAAGTACACCGGTTCTTTCACAGCTTCTTGTCCTAGAGCAAGACTTGCTGGCATATAGTGTACCAAAACCAAAAGTTTTCTTACCTTTCTCTATTAAACCTGTTGGTAACATCTATCAAATAATACATATCAAATATTCATTTAAAAAAACACAAAAGAATGGTATTCAAGACCAGAGGTTCTAAATCTTACTGGAGACACGAGACTAAGAATTCTAAGTTAATTTTCAGTTCTGACTGTCATTAATCTCTAGTTTTGGCTGAATCACCTCCTCCCCCCCACCATCCCCGGTCCTTTGGTTTATTTCCACAGACCATTGAAGGATTAGCTCAAGCTTATAAACCATTTTAAACAAAAAGGAATTTCCCTATAATTGCTAAGTAATACAATTACTGATGGCTTCCTTCTGAACTGAAGGAAAGGAATTCATTTGAACAAGAGTTTGCTTTTACAGCATGCTTGTAGCCATAGTAGTTTTATGGCCCAGCAACAATGAGGAAAGCATTTAAACTGGCTTTACTGTTTATTTTAATATTAAGTATTTTTCATTATATGTCTTGTATAACTCCTTGGAGTCCAATCTAGTTTCCTTTCTTACTCAAAGCAAAATAAAGAATATTTTTTGGGGGGGAAAAAAAAAATCTTTAAAAGGTTTCTGGTATGCACAAAAACAAACAAAAAGTCCAAATCAACCAACCAACCTTTGCTGTAACATACAGCAATGAAGATTCTCAAATGAAGAGTTTTTCCTAAGGTATTTTCGCAGGCAAATCAGTTTTTCAACTTGCTTAAACAGGGTAACAACATATTTGTCTGAAACTCAAACCGTGTCCTTAGAAACATAGCAGTAGACTACTACTAACGTTAAGGTACAGTTCACTGCGTAATGATGGCAAAAGAGTAGCTCCCTGTCTACTTCATCAGTAATCTTGGCAGCCACAACCCTAAATCTGTGCCAAACATAATTTGCATGGAGAATCTTGTTTCAGGTAAAAATGAGATGAAGCCGCATTGCAAAAAAAAGTCAGCCAGAACTGCAGTTCTTCCTCATTTTTGAAAAAACAGATTCTACATGATGACACTGACCAATGTATTTACTAATTTAGCATAGTTCAAAAATTAAAAAGAAAGAGGAAAGGGCGAACAAAAGACCTTCTGGGCTTTAGGATCTTACCAATTTATTAGAAGAGTTTGTTAGTGAATATAAAACAGAGTGGAAAAGCACAAAGAAAACCAGTTCTTACACCTACACCAAATGGCCTTGGTCTATTCTCTCCAGTAAGGACTATAAAACAACAGTATATGAGTAAAAAGAGTACTTGGAAAAATAAATCTTGTCAAACTCTTACAGAGACTCACCTTTTTCATTGCAATTGCTTTTAAGCCACGAAAATGGCATGAACCTCTTTATATGACATGAAGAAAAGATATTGCAACAACATGAATTGTAAAGGTACTCCAAACTTCCACGTTCTCATCCCAAACAATAAGTAGTGTGAAAGATAAAATATACTCTCAGATCAAACGGACCCATCATCTTAAACAGAATTTGAAGCCTAAGCAAACACAAGATAAATATCAGGTTGTCAAGACTTGTAATAAAACTAAAATACACTGAAGAGGCAGAAAAAAGACACTAAGAACTAAGAATTTCAGCTGCATCCAAAAAATGATTACTTCTTTAACAGGAACTAATGAGTTCCAAATAAAAACAGAGAACAAACACAAAGGTATCAAAACTACCTGCACTGTGATGCCCTCTATCACCTCAATCCTGGCAACTCATCAAACAAAAAAGTAAATACTATTCTAACTAGTCCCCTTTGTCTGTGTTTGTTTAAAATTCATTAAGTTCAAAAAGTCAATTCAATGTACACCCTCAGAGTTCAAAAATTATGGATCTAATACAGAAGTAATTGGTAAGACAAATACTAAAATATTCACCGAGAGTATCACTTAAAACTTAACATTTAATAAAGACATACATTATTTTTACACTACTGATACATTAATCTGCTACTAACATGCAAGGTCTCCTTTATTCACTAAATCAGTGCAGAGCTATTGCTCATGACTTCAGTCAAGTACAAATCCTCTACTTCAAGCAGATCAACTGCATGTAATATTACTAGAGTTCCTACCTTTTACAAATTTAAAGATCTTGAATTATTTTTGAGCCAATTTATGACTTGCAAAGCTACAAAAATCCTCTTAGAAAAGCTGAAAACTAAGAACTACTTAAGGGTTAAAATTTTTAGAGAGCCTTCATGCACTGTTGAAAAACAAGATATTTCAGCTAGAGGTTGATTTATGCTCTTCTGCACTTGTCATTTCCTTCCTGCGACATCAGCTCATTGCACGCACATGCTTGCCTTATGAAATTATTGCTATGTTAACTTCTAATTAGATACAAGCTAACTTTCTTCTAACACAAGTATGAAGACACATTAAGGCATGCAATGCAATTTTTACCTTTCTCATATTTTATTTCCTTCACCAGTTGGTGATATCTCTTATTTTCCTACCATGGACTATCAGCATCATAACCTTGTAAAATGTCTGGAGACTTAAATAATTAGAGAAAAATTTCTGGTTTTCTATTGTCTTTGCCCCCTGTGCACAGCTGGAATTCCAGGCTTCTATAACCAAAAGAATATATATTTATATCCAGAAGTTTGGGACAAACTTTTTAGCAGGGCCTGTTGTGATAGGACAAGGGGTAATGGTTTTAAACTAAAAGAGGGTAGATTCAGACTAGATATTAGTATATATATAAGATATATATATATAAGAGATATCTTATTTATAAGATAAAAATTTTTCACAAGGGTGGTGAAACCCTGGCCCAGGTTGCCCAGAGAGGTGGTAGATGCCCCATCCCTGGAAACACTCAAGGTCAGGTTGGATGGGGCTCGGAGCAACCTGCTCTAGTTGAAGATGTCCCTGCTCATTACAGGGGGGTTGGACTAGATGACCTCTAAATGTCCCTTCCAACCCAAACTGCTCTACGATTCTATGAATAGAAAGTGTATCTGGAACAGCATCTGTTTTCCCCACTGTCTCATTGCAGGACAGTGGGAAAGGGGAAACGTGTCAGCTCACACCGGACATACACCATAAGAACTGCAAATGTACACCGTAAGACCTGGGATCTATGCTCACGTATCATTTTTTTCAAGAGAACTTAGGGCTGTGCAACTCGAAGTTCTTGTTTTTAGTGGTTGCTTCCCTTTTTGGCTCTTCTAGCAAGCCAAGAAAAATCTGGATTCCGACCAAAGATTTACCCATCTCAGGACATTTTTCAAACCAACCCATGTCATCTGTCAGCTAAAAGGCAGTACTTCAGTGTTTTTACAGAATGGAAAACTGAAATACACATGTGTATTAGCAGCATTGCCCTCCCCCACACACTGTCCTGGATTTAATTTATTTCCCTGTATTGGAAGGGCAACTATTTAACAGGATTTTCTGACATATCAGTTCTTTTTTTCCAAGTTGAATCACAGTCAATTCATGCAATTCCCTCTGCTGGCTGACAATAGCTAGAAGTTAATGTCTGGTAACTGTCTTCCCTAGATAACTCCATTCAAATGTTAATAGTTCTTTGTAATGAACTCAATTTATTTGGGCTTGGCTATCTTATCTGACCAGCACCTCTTAATTCTGTGTTCTACTTCCCTTTCTTCCCTCACAAAATTGCCTGAGCCCTACCTAGTTGTACTGAATATATAAAAACATACATATTTTTCATTACATAGGAATTCCTCACATTTTCCATACAGGAATATGGTTTTTCTTTCCATGTTACTGGGCAGAATATTTCTCCAAGCCTGCTATTTGAAAAACTACAAGCTTCCTGATAAACTCCCAGACATCTAGCAATAGTGCACTTTTTTGGTTTTGTTTTTCAGGTTTATTTTTGCTTTTGTTTTTGTTTGTTTGTTTGGGTTTTTTTAATCCAAGTGTTGTACACTTTTCTACCAAATTCAACCTAAAAAGAATAAATTATTTATTTTTTCCTGAACTGACATCCCATTCTAAAGGCAAAACAGAATACAAAAGAAGTGCAAAAAAAATTAGTTCGCTTCCTCAGAGACCAATAGATTTACTATAAAACAGTAGCAGCAATGTCATGGCAGTAGAACCAAGCTGTCTTGCTCCATAAAAAGGCACGTCTAATTGACATTGATCCACCATAGTACACCAAGAGCCCAGGGAGTATTAGGTCTCTCTCTCTCAGAGCTGGCAGAACGTATTCAGCAGAATTCTATACCAATAAGGCACATTTGAAAACAGAAATTGTGATTATCCATGGATTGTATTCCTCTCTTTACAGTTGTTTGTGGAAGTTGCAGTGGCACGTAGACATGTTTGAGGGAACTGCTGTGACTAAAACTAACAAAGTTTCTACTTCACAAAGTTACATTTTGGCTTATCATAACTGCAATTTTCAAACTTTTTTCCTCCCTCAGCTGTCTGTTCTACTCATTTGTGCTGCTAGCAGAGATGGGCCTTGACAGATAGATAGAATTTAATTCTTATGTAAGAGCCTCTTACCGTATCACTCATTACTTTATTTATTTATTTTTAAAACAAGTACCATACCTTATTGACAACTCTCCCAGACAATTCCCCATCCAGTTTTTGACTGTACAATATCCCAGGATCAATAACAGAAACCTCCTGTATGGTAGGAAACTAAACATACTAAAAAGTAGAAAAAAGGAATTGGAATGAGATGACTGACCTGCTCTTCTCTAATGCTAGCAGATGTTTTGCAGACCACACTAAGTATCGGGGTTTTATTTTTTGCCTTTTTAAAAAAAATAGCTAAAAAGCACGTAGTATATAAATGAGGAGCAGTAGTGAGATCAGCTTTGGTACAAGTGGGATTACACCCAAATGGACTCCACATCCATTCCAAATCAGTGTGGTTACATCAGCAGCTAGAATGTAACGGGATCAAGAAATAGCAGAGCTAGTCAGCTAGTTAGTAGCTACCCTCATGAGCTGGGCTCTCTACCGCACTGGTGATACCTAAAAGTGGTGCCCACTGTTCTTTACTACAGAAATTGTCCAGCACTGGGTACCAGAATGAGTATGTGCTCCATGAACTCTTTATAGAGCTCAATAATCAGGGAAAAGAACAGCTTCCAGCAGCAGATAAAACTTACAGTAACTTCACAAATGCATGTATACATTTTGTAAGTGTAAATAAAGTTTAATATCTTTAAAACAACTTTAAGTCTCCATGTGCATATCGTGTTTCCTTGTGCATCAGAACCGTTTGGGAGGTTTTTTGGTTGTCTTTTCCACCCCGCTCCCAAAGACACATTTCATTTTAGGAATTCTGGAGAGTTTTATATAAATAACTACTTTGGTAGAATTATATTCAGAACACAAACACAAAAAAGTAACCATGATGCTCTGCAAACTTCTGACCTCATTATTTCTGAGAAAGATACAGTACAACAAATCCATTGATTTGTCTGTACATTCTTAAACACTCAAGCTGAAAGCTCAACTTTTTTTACACTTGGAAGCAAGATTAGCAAGTTAGCCATGCTAAACCTTTTCTTTCAAAATTCTAGCAATAGCTTTTACATTTGCTTCTGATTAAAAAAATTAGTGGTAATTATGTCAATATTAAGAGACTCAGACATGGTGTGACTGGTCAAATTCAGACCATTTACTGGGGGCGCAGCTGTTGATATTGCAGTTATTGATCCCAGTCACGTAATAACACTGACAGGAATGAGCTATTTTTCAGTCTGCAAAACCACTTCTCAGTCTCTTACCATTTTGGTACCTTTCTTCCAGCTGCACACATATTACTTTTGTTACAAAAAAACTAAAAAACACACAACCACAAAACTCCACTTTTTGTTACATTTTAGTAAAGCTTATTACGAATCTTATGGATACAAGTTACTAAATTTGTTTTGCTTTTCCTCCGAGCAATATAACGTATGTTCAAAACATCGCGATTCAAAATGTTTGGGGTTTTTTTGCAATAAAAGTAATCCAAATAGTATCTTGTATTGAGACATGAATACAATTAATGACCTACTAACAATCTTAAATCTGTGTTTAAAAATTTAAGAAACATGAACTTATAGCTGTTAGCTTTCTTATTTATATAATCTGTCTAAATGACTACATGCTTACTATCTACTGAATAACAATTTGGTAAGTTTGCAATAACAGGCTATAAGTAAAAGTGTTTCATTTCTTCCTCCCCATATTTTTTTTTTTTTTTTCAGTCAGAATCCACCTCACACTGTAATTTAAAGAGCTCTTTCTTACCCTTCCAGCATCAACATAAACATTCACTTGTGAAAATTACATTTGGGAAACCTTCATTTTACATTTTCGTCATGATTCATTTCTGAAGAAAACCAAGAAGTGAAGCAAGTATAAACCAGTGTTGACTTCTTTATATCTGCATCACCCTGACACAACATCTCAGATCAGTATGAAATTAATTGAAATCTGTTATTGACTCTGAAACCTAAAGATGGCAATTTAGATGCCAGCGTTAGCTAACTTGATTTTTAATGTTAACATACAACAACTATGACAAATGAATTTATGACATGTACAAATTTCTGACATCTGCAACTTTGGACAGCAAATGGAGTTGACAAATGGATCTGATGGCAAATTTTATGTGACTCCATAATTAAGGATGTACTGAAGTTTGCACTGAAACTGCACTGGGATAACAGAGTGAATTTTCCACTGACTTGCATACGAGGTAGCTGTTTTCAGTTATGTGAAGTACATGCAAGTTCAATCATTAAAAAAACCTATAATCCGATTTACTATCGTTCTTCACCTCTTTCATAGAGGTGCAAAGCAGAATCAGACACTAATTCTCCATCTTGACAAATAAGCAAAGAATAGTTGAATATTTACCTCAATTGACAAAAGTATTGACAAAAATCTGTTTCATGAATTTTCTATAAAAAATAATTAAGAACTTATAAAAACTATTCACCAGTTTATTAATTAAAAATAATCATTAGTTTTAATGATTCAAAAGAAATATACAAGAACAAGCATTTAAGTAATTCAGTTCCTCACTAAGATATAAATACAAACAGAACTTGCTTTCAATACCTGAGGAGATCCATTTCCCTCATTTTTTTCTATAACTTATGTTATCATTGCACGTACAATTCCCCATCACAGACAAGGGACTTTGCCCCACTGTGTGAAAACATAGAACAAAAGATAATAACCAGAAAGCATACTACAAAATTCCAAGGAGTTCTTTTTAGACCCATTTTTAAAGATGCAAATTCAATAACACTTAAGCATATACTTTGATTAAGTCCATCCATTAAGCAAAGCTTTTCATAAAATGTTTAAGTCCAGTTGATTTCCCTGGGACACAGCCATCACTAGACACAGTCCCCATGCAAGTTCAGTTTTGTACACATTGTGATACTGAGGCACATGACAGGAACAGACCTTCAGCACAGGACTCTAATTCGGGGTACAATACCCACTCCAGAAGTTCTCATGCAATAGTTTGCTTCCTCAAACAGGTAGAGTTGTGAAGCTGGAAAGTAGCCACAAAGCTACAGTAGGAACTGTGCTGAAGGGCAATGCAAAGGGAAGCAGGGACTAATTTGGAAGCTTTATGTGCCTTTAGCTCCTCTATAATTCCAAAGCTGGTCTTAAGTACAAATTTAAATAATACCATGAACTGGGCAATAGTCCTTCAGAGTCTATAAAAAACCCCAAATGTCCTATGAACACTCACTTTTCTGTCTCATTTTTTTGATTTCACCATTCAGTTTGCCATTCCTAAACTGTAATCACAGATTATCCAGTTATAAAAGCATCTTCAGTGAGTATTATTTATATACAGGAGGAATCTTCAGCTACAGAATCCTGATCCCTCTCTATCTGTACTACCTGTAATAACGCTGCTTGAGTTGGGACATCAGAATTTAGCTAACTAAGAATAAGTCACAAAGGTACTCTATGTTATGTTTTGTGCAAACACAATAACCAAATACTACAAGTCAAAAATCAGCCACATCATCATTAGTACCCTAAATATGTTTTTTCTAAAATAAAAGCTTCCCAGAACATGCATTCTTAGTCTCCTCTGGGCATTTTGGAGGGAGAAGAATGCACTTTTCTTAAGACTACAACTGATAAGGGGAAAATTAAGATTCTAAGTTATCAAATTTATTTCATATTTCTTGGTATGTCCAGGATAATCCACTGAACTGACTGTTGTAGATTTTGTTTTACAGAAGTTTTGAACCTTCTAACTTCTATATTTAAAGGCCAAACCACAGGGGAAAGAAATGGGTTAAGAATAAAAACAGTCCATCTGATTCCTTTAGATATCAGAATCGTCATCATGAACTATGGCCCATATTAAAGAATACTCTTCAAATTACTCTGCCTTCACAGGGTATATTCTTGCTTCATCTGAGGAAATATGATTATATTTTTATGTATGACCTTTACAGCCTCTTTGCCACAACTCAGGAATAACTTCCTGGTAATTTCTTTAGACACAACATTCAATCTTACTTCAGGAAAACCATAATAGAAAACTTAAAAAATTAATATAAACAATGGCAATTCTACCAAATGTTTAATTTAGGCTTTTCCACCTCTCAAATTAATATTAGATTTGACTTTTAGGCAGTTGAATGTGCAGAAAGCATAGGCAGACTACGGTACTGAAAACATTCTAATTTTAAAAACATTAACAATATAGCCACTGTGTCATGTCAAACTCCTCTAAGTTACAGCTAACTGATATTTAATTATTACAAAAGATTTTGCTCGTATGTATATTAACTTATCAGAGATTGATAGTTTTAAGGGCTTTCACAATGTACAAACCATTTTGTAAAATTAAAAATAAATCTATGAATCTCCATAAAAATCATGAGGAAAAACTAGTTTAAGGTATTGTAAGGTTTTTAATCACTGCTGCAATCAAAAATCGATCTTTCTTTTTTGATAAATACTGCCCTACACTTACGGTTTTCACATTTGACCAGAATGACAATGTGAAAAAGCTGCTGTTAATTTTATTCATTGATAATTCCTGTTTTACATGATACATACTGCAAACTTGTGAATTAGCTTACAGAACATGTGGTATTTAAAATAAGGGTAAGGTTCCACATACATTTTCCTCAGTACCAATTCTGACTTAAGGGTTTTCCATTCCTCCTATTCTACTACTAATTCTTGTCCCCATTCTGCCCTTCAGTTGTACTGCACAACTGTTTGTAGGGCTGCCTTGTGAATGTGACTGGGGAACTAAGCCAGGTTGGGAAAGGCAAAGGAAAAAAAAAAAAAAACAAAGGAAAAGAGAGAAATGAGGGAATGATTAAATCAAATCAGCTTCCTGATTCAGTTCAGAGTGTACTCCCAGAAATAGCTACAGGAACACATCTAAAGGGACAAGGTGAGTAAGGGTAGGCATAAACAGAAAGGATAGTAACATCATAAACAAATGTTACTGCAGAATCATCCAACTTAGGGTAAAATTACTGATGAAAAAACTGACAAGCATTCCAGAAGTTCTATATTTCAAACTTCCAGTATTTTAATTAGATTAAATTTTTGTTTTTTTCCAGATTCTTATTTAAAAAAAGAGAATCCAATATTTTTGTCTTTTATTCTTGCTACTAAAAAAATACATTCTCATCCCTCTCAAACAAAATACCTATATGTATGCATCATGTACAACAAAGGGGTACGAGAAGGGAAGACTTCTTAAAGATGTCTCATTTTTTAATATTTATTTCTTATTCTTCTTCCTTCCATAGCCATACACAGCTTATGACCACTTCCCACCCCTCCCAATTTATTAAAATAATATAGAATTTATTACGATGTATGGAAAGCTTTCACCAAGTTTCTGTCCTTGACCAAAATCACTGCTATCACACTATTTATCTTTTTTATTTTCTAGAGTGGATTGACATTTTCAGTGAATGCTAATATTTAAGTAATAAAAAATAATTACAAAACATTATTAGAATTTGCTATGAAAGCAGGAACATGAAACATAGTATTTTAATATCTGGAAGGTCAAAACTGTGCCAAACTCTACAAAAGTATTCATATATTTTTATCATGATTTTATTGTATACTTCTATGCATTAATTAGAAAAACTTTGTGCAGCTCTGTGGCTTCTGTAATTATTACATTTCAGTAACGCAAACACCATACTTTAAAAAAAAAAAAACATACTTAATATAACAATCATAAACAAATGTTCAAAACAAAAGGCAAAGTTCTAATAACACAGAACATCCTGTGCTTCACCCTTTGAATTTTGGAAACATGATGTTGCCAAGACCACTATAATATGTACCATACAAAAATTTTAGATTATGGTTGATTATGACCACTAAAAATCAGTACTAACAAAAATGGCCTTCAAAGAATTTAAGAAATTTAAGAAACAAGTCATAAAACCAGAAAATCTTAAAGTATGTTTTTTTCTCAAGACCTGACTTCACTGGTTATGCAGTATGTGCTTACTGATCTGTCTAGTTGAAGGCTCAGACCCAACATTTCCATAGAAGTATAGAAAGTATTCGCTTCAGGACATGGTTTAGTGGGCATGGTGGTGTTGGGTTGATGGTTGGACTTGATGATCTTAAAGAGTCTTTTCCAGCCTTAATGATTCTGTGAAGTACTGGTTCATAATTAATACAATTTCACCGTAACTCTACAGAAGTCTTGCATGACTCATAGCAATCTTTTACCTCGATTAACAATTTAAGATACCAAGTATGTGGGCCATATACTTAGGTTATAGAGAATAGCTGGCTCAGTTAAGCTACACAGAGTCTTCCAGACAGAAAGTTTCAGGCATCCACTGCATAAAATATATCCAATCATTTCAAAGCTTCCTAGAAATTCTGAACTTGCTCAGTATGCATGACTCAAATATAGACATAAGTTCATAAAATAATTTTCTAAAATTTTAGACTTTCTACATAGCAAATACTGAAGTTGCACAAAATGTCTAGCGATGTCCAAAAGTAAATTTAGTTTTTCCAATGAGCAGAGTTAATATGTCTGGGACTGTCTAGTATTGCCAAGCAGTAGCTGTGTCCAGAAACACCAGGCAAATGCAAGAGACATACACACACACACACACGCACACATGTTTATGTGTGTCTATATATGTGTACTTTCCATATATAGACATCTTTCTGGAGGAGGGAAAAAAAATCCAGGAAGAAAAAGAGGACAACAGGCTGAAGAATCCTGAGCATGCATAGCATTATATCTATACCAGCAAGACTTTTACCCTCTGCAGTTAATATAGTAAATTAAATTTATGCTTTTATGCTTACCTGCCAATTTGTTTTCCGAGAATTTGTACCTGCTCAAGAGTTGAATTATCTTCCAAGGCCCTAGAGCAGTCAGTATGTCTAAACAAGGGTAAAGGAACCCAGAGAGAATGTTCATCTAAATTTAATATCTCTATGAATATAAAATTTAGTACATCATATAGTAAAACTGAAGAACTAAATCTTGTAGTTAACATTGTTTCCAAAAAGAATTTAGAAGCTGCATACATAATTATGTGAAGATGACATCTGGTTCTATAGCAGAAGATACTAATTTGAGAGAAGTCAATGAGATTACACTGAAATACTGGAAACAGCAATAAAACTAAACAAGAGTTTGTGTGTTTTCCTTCCTATTAGTTTCTATTAAGTTTATATTTATTTTTTTTTTCATTTATTTATGAATATAGCAACTTCATAGCAAAATTCTGCCCTTGGGATCTATTAGAAATATAGCTACATTTCAGTATAAAATTTGCTATTGTACAAAGAGCGTTACACAGAAGATGTAATGGGACTCCCTGGTAGAAGTGATGGGTGTTAGAAAGATCAACAAACACAAAGTTTAAACAGCACACTAAATGTAGCTTCAATGATAGACATAAATCAACTTGGATAGAACTCAACCACTTCATATTTTTATAGGCATTTCTGCAAATAAATACTCAGAAATATTAAAAATCACACCTTTAGAAAGCTAGTCTTAAAGCACATTAAATTATGGTGTGGCTACTTATTTTCATAAATAATGTGTCCCAAAGAGAACTAGGAATAACTACACAGGAAAATAAAGCATGATTATGGAACACATAAGAACACTATGTTAGTTTTAATCTAGCTAACAAAGGAAAACCATCAGTGGCAATATGGTGGCACAGGCTACTGGGACTCCATTAAGTGACTTGAAGACAATGAAAATAGCAGGAGCTACATAGATTTTCTTTGGAAAATTAAGTGGCTTCCATGTTAGAAGTAGAATAGTCTAGAAACAGGAAAGAAAAAAAATAGTTACCTATTCTAAAAGGAATATATAAAATCAATACATTCGCTACTGTGTGGCAGAAAATATGAATGCAGAAGTTTTGCCCAGGGTAACTGTCCTCTGAGGTGAGTTCGGGCACTGTACCACTGTCCACTCCCTGCTCCATGACTTGAGCACCAGGTTCACTGTTGTAAACAGAGAATTAAAATCACAGATGGCTTCCATCTCAACTTCTTTGGTGAGGAACAGTGGCAACTACTTTATCAAACAGCCCCTCCTCCCTTCTCTTGATGACTGTCTCCCTCTTGCTCCCTTATCACTACCCCAGATGTTCTTCTAGCACTATACACTAGCATTGCTGTAGTATCCAACTCCTTGAAATAGTAGAGACAAAAGAAATCTAAATCGAAATTGTTGAGAGAATTATAAAATTAAACTAAAAGCTTATTCCACAGTATAAACATTGGCTGAAATATCTCCGATGTAACATGCAAATTTTGGAAAAATGTTTCAAAGCATGGTCAGGAGTTTTCTAAGTATCAAGAACTGTGATGTTTTCTGTAACATTTGGCAATTGAACTGGAACAAATACTGAAACACAGGAGAGCAGCAGCTCTCCCAAGAGCTGTGTTGAAAGAAAGCATGAATGTATAAAAGAAAGAAAAATTTGCTAGTCAAAAAAACTGCAAAGTAGATGAATGTGTCAATACTTAATACTGAAACACACAACAAGCTACTTCTGTTTCACATATCCAATGAAGCCCAAACGGCCAGAATTATTCACTACAGCAAATACTCAGTGAAAGGTGCCACTGTCTGTCACTAAGGGTTAAATAGCATAAAAACCATGACCTAAACTTTTCAGGAGCGCTCACTGATGCGTACAGGCATTTGTCCAAAACACAAGGAATTATTTATACAATCTGAATTAACTGCTAACAGTTGAAAACTGACCATTTCACACACTGGAGGTCAGAAACGTTGTGTCAGTATTTTCAATCCGCTCAAGGGCAACAGGAGGGCAGACACATCACCGTACACCTTAATTTAAAAGCATCTTATTACAGGTTCAAGAGATTATTGCGGGGGGGGGGGGGGCTTTTTAATTTTGTTTTAAAGATTTGAAAGGGAAGATATGATACTATAAAACTGGAAAAAATCCTACAAGAAAAGAAATCAAGATCTTGCCTTTACATATTTAAAGTGCTGTTTTTTCAAGATTGTCTACAAAACTTAAAGTCACTGGGGAGAGAAGCAAGCTTTGCTTAGACGTCATTAGAAATACATTTCAAGAAAGAACACTCTTTTTTTTTTTCTTTTTATAACATAAAAGAAATTTAAATTATAGATTGTAACAGCCTTTTTTTACCTTACAGGAATTATGATACTGTAGGGTAAGATTAGGGTACTACTAAAATAACAGTAAGAAAAAAAAAATATTTAAGTGTTACTACAACTAAAATTGAAGCATCAACTATACAGACATTTGCTTAAGAAAATGATGGGTCAATGATTACTACAGGTATTTTAGTCAATGGAATATGAAAGTATTGTATTATTTTTGAGTATTTAAAAGGACTAAATTGCATTTTACAGCTTTCTGGCTATCAGTTTTTAGTTTATCAGACAAACCAATATAATACAATCCATTTTCATACAGTTATATGTTGATTTTTAAGTCCCAAAATAAGACTAACAGAATACAGAAAGGTCGAAGACTATCGTCTTCCATTTCATTGGTTATATTGTTGATTTAAAGGTTAAGGTGATAAGATCAAAATATGATAGATATATTGGTCTCAGGTTTTTTCAAACTTAAAAATACATACTCTTCCCACATTTTTTAAGTAATTAAAATCAACACTGTAATCTGATGTACCTCTAAGGATCTTTCCTTAAGTGGGCAGGGCAAACTGATGGACTGACTGACAGAATCACTTTACAAGTATGGAGTTACAAATTAGCATGACATAGTTAATACCCAATAACTGTACTCTATTTCAAATTGAACAATGAAAATTTGCGTCCAGTAAACACTCTGTGAAATATTTTGCTGAAAGGCAATATATTCTGAACATAAGTTTATCCCCTGACCTTTTATAGTTTGCCTACATCTGCTCATTACATTACCTCCATTTTCTTTGTGCTACAAATATATATAGGTCCGATCCTCACCATGCTTCTGCCATTTGCCCATGTCCACTTAACAATGAAATGCATATTCATATATTACTGACATCTACAATATCATGATTTTTAGTTACATTTTCAGCACACTATCAGGTAGAATATTTGCTAAGTAGCAATGACTCTTTGCATAAGAGTCAAAAAGAATTTCATTCTCCATCTCTTAAGATTGAAAAAAAAATTTAAATATGCAAAATATTTATATATAAAATATATAAAACAGGAATTTCTTGTAAAGTAGTAGTGGAGTCTTCCTTTGAAGATTGACAGATGGTGTTTTGAGTGTCAGTAAATCATAAACAGCAATAATTCAATGATATGCTAACATATTTTTTTACCACATTATTATTGAGTTAGGACTATGAGTGAGGAAAAATGAGTGCTAAGTTCAGGAACAGGAAAAGCACTCACTGTAGATTTTGAAGTTCTTATACCTTTGAAACACTACTCCCTTCCCCCTGCCCCCAACTCTAGCTCTAAGATCCATTCTTTTAATCACATATTGCCAACTAATGTTTATGTAAACATCTGAGGTCCCTGGATCAGTGCTATCATAGCCTCGTCACTGTCCTTGTAGAAGTTGATGAAATTTATTCATTTTTATATATTCATAAATTTAAAGAATGCTAAGGCAGAAAGTCTATTTCATTATTACCTTAGAATACAAAATACAATGCCAGCAGGTAGTAATCAGCAATTTCATGCTCTTATGAATCCTTAACTATTTCATTTTAGAAAAAACTTTTAACAATTTGTTTACTGCGATTGTACTAAACTCAAATATTGGTCCCCGTTCTTGCATCTTTAAACCAATTCAGGACATAAATTTTCATTTAATTTTTTACACCAACATAAAACTAAATTACTTAAGTGTAGAAAAATGTTTATCATTTACTCGGTACCACCTTCAAATAATCACAGATTCATATAATATCAGAGGGCTTCAATCGATTATTATAGCCCCTGCCAGGCCCAAGACATCTTCATAACGCTACTCCTTTTGGCTACACAGATTCATGTTTAGAGGCTAGGAGAATTCAAAATTCCTAAACCAGGAGAGATACTACAATTTATAAAGTCAGGATATTCCATTACATCTGGAATTCCTTATTGACTGATGACATTTTCATGAGTTTTACTGATGTTCTGAGCTTCTACTTGACAAAAACAAGTTTAATGAAATTCTGCAATTGAGAATTTATGCCTGTCTTCTATTGAACTAATAGAAGAGAATGAAAAGTGGGAGAAACAGGTATAGAATTTTCAGACAGCTTTCCTGTGCTTCTATTGATCAAAACTATATTTCTTAGACTACTCTCTACCTGATTGTACACTCAAACACTTCAGAAAGGAAAATGACTTTGCCTAGCAAGATTGTTCCCTACTTGGCAAATTTCTCCTTTCTACTTCGCTTCTTCTAAGGACTGCTCTGATTGCAAGAACAAAGCGCTCAGCTTAGGTGAATAGATTCACTGCCTGCCAATGAAGCACCTTCAAGATCTCCTTTTTTAAGATGCTTTGCTGCCAAAGTCTCATGATTCCTTCTCAGGGATGAATTAATTTTCTTGTCAAATTGTGCTCTTCAGAGGAAATCTTTCTCTCCACAAATATCATTGTATCTTTTGCTAAGATTTAACAGTTTCATCTGTTACCTGAATAAAACAAAGGTTTTCATTTTGAAACGTGATATTTTAAATATTAACCAATAAAACCAACTTTTTGCCACAAACTACTCATTCAAACTCAATTTTGCAATACTACACTCAAATAAATGAAAGGCTTTTCAAAAAAAGGAGAAGGAAGCTCTCTACAATTACACATTTTGAACCTTGCCTAGGCTTCCGATTTGTTTTATCTCATTTTAGCTTTTATTGGTTTATCCCTAGGCTGCCTGCACACTTAGTAACAATATTTTTTAAAGCAGAAGTTTTTTAAACTCGTGAAGTTTGAATGTTTACTTGTTAAGACCCAGGTTTTAGATGAAAAATTTGGTCTATCTATTGTTTAACAAACCTGATGTTTAACTTTCTGGATCCTCTTGAAAGCAATCAATAGCTGGCCAATTTGATAAATCAAAGAATTTTGAATGTATACATTGCAGATTACAACTTCCATGAACTCATACTAACATCAAATGAAAACAAATATTTTTCTTAAAATGTAGCTGAACCTTGAGTTTACACTATTCTTTTGCAATGCCCCTATTTTTAGATGTAGTCAACGAAAACCACCCTAGGACAAGAACTCTCCTTTCCCTTGTCCAAGGGTTTGTTATTTGTAGACAGTGAGAACATGGTATATTTTTACTTTTGAGTTCCATTTTTTAAATTAAAATAAATTGAACTCCATTTACATTTATCAAGACTTGACCTATTCAGAACAAAGAAGTTAGTCCATCACCTCCAGAAACTCCAAGAGTCCTAAATAAGGCACCACAAAAAAAGGAGATATAACATTGAATTATACAAGTAAAGGAACACGTCTATTTGACAACCTGGTTACAGAAAAATAAAGGTACTGGAGAAATCTTTCATTAGTGCATTGACAGTTACAGAGTTAGCTGAAAGACATCACACTGGCTTGGTTGAAGGTCAAGCCTTCTTCCTGGAGGGCATGGGTTTTCTAGCTTTTCTGCTAACTGACTTGCCAGTACAGTCATCAAGTAAACTACATTTTCTCTCATTCAGAAGTATACTAAAAGCTTTTCTAAGAAAGTCCTAATTCCATATTCTGTTCAGATGTGAAAAAATAGATTTTAATTCTATTTCACAACACAATCAACCATCAATTGTTGCCACAATACTTGACCTTTATAAAAAACAGAATGTATACACATGTATCAAAATAATGTGATTTGAAATTTTAATATATATCCTATTAATTATTCTTAATGAAGAGTCTGAAAGAAAAACTGTTCTCATTTCTAATTGATTACTAATTGGATTCATAACTGCATCGAAACAAAATAACTCAAGAAGAGCATTCTACTACTTTGGATTAAGCAAAGGGTAAGGCCTGAGAATAGGGTCTCAGAAACTTAAGAAACAGGTGTTTACTGAAAAGTTACCCAACCAGATACAGGCATTCACAACATCAAGGAACTATTTTCCCAACACTGAAGAAAAAAACCAACACAAATCTCCTTTTTCCTGATCTTAAACTAAGACAAAACAATCCCACCCCACCACCTCTCTCCTGACTCCAACAAAAGCTTTGTAGGTAACCAAACAGCAAAACTTAGGACCAATTCTCCACTTTCTCTGTTTAAGAACATAGAAGTGTTTGTATTAAGAAGTGATATTTTAGGATAGATCAAAGACATAAAAATTGATAAACTCATGGTAACAAACACAGTAAAATAAGGTAAAACTATGGCTTGTAGTAGGGAACGCTTGAAAATAAATGGAAGTCTAGAGAGCAAAGAGTCTACAAAGACAATCTAGAAACAAGATGCTCAGTCTTTCTTTCAAATACAACACTTAGGGATTGCTAAAAGTGCCAAAATTATTATTCCAGGTACAGAAAGATATGCCAATGCAAATTTCTATACCCTACTCTGTCTCAACTTATTTCATTAGAAAATTGGCCTAAACTGTTCTCCAACAGCAACAAAATGATTCCTGTATTTGCAGCATAAAAACCAGTGTAAGACTGAAATTTTAAAAAAGTACATAAATTAATAATACTACCTGGTATCATTCCATCTGACTTTTTATTTTACTGTAGACCAAGGCCAGGAGAGAAAAGGTCAAGTGTAAGCAAGTTGACACAATTTGATCTTAAAAAGGCACTTTCACAGCCAACAGGTCTTGTAGATATAAAGAGAAAAGCTGATTGAAAACAAGACAGGAATTGAGAAAGCTATCTACTGGTCACTACTACCATGAGTTAAATCAAATTCAGATTATGCTAACATAACATGCTGACAAGCAGTTTGCAGAAATAATTTGTTCAATAAAAAATGAGTAGGCCAAAAATAATGTCAAGTTGGTTTTTAAAATAAATACAAACAGTCAAGCAGCAATGTCCACAATAAGAAAAGCTTCGTTGATTATTGAAGTCATTTAAGACTATAAGGCTATCTGGGAAAAAAAAAAAAAATTTCTATAACGTATGATATGACATTAAATTCTATTTATTCATACTCACAAGTTTCTCCAGTATTTTGAACGGGATAATGCATAGTTGTTCCTATATATTCAAGAAATAATAGAATCACATCCAAAATGCAAACATTTTTACTTGAAACATTTGCTAGCAGAACAAATCTATTAGTATTTATAATGTGTCTTACATTAAATATAAAAACACAGTTATAACTAACATAACCAAATAAGATTGGAAATGAGCTGATGGAACTCTTAGGATTCATTATCTACTAAAGTAAATTAAAAATATGCAAATTAAAAAGGTACAGTAACTGCTGTGGTTACAGTGTAAACCACCACCACTTACATTTACCTCAATATAAGACACATGTCATTTTCTGGGGAAATTTTTTACTCTATTTAAAGAAAGAATCCAAGAAGGTGATTCACCCTCCTTGCTACATGTCCTTTTCTCCTCCTATTCTTTGTACTTTAATGGGTGTGTTAGACACTGCAACAAGAACTGGAAGAACTGGAATGACTATAGAGCATTTGCACAGTCTCAGAGCTACACCTGGCTTCTCCCACTCCTCTGACCCATTCTGATGCTATGTAAGTAAGTCTTCTGGTTTGCTTTGGAGCAGAATACACTCTGCTTTAAAAAAAAAAAAAATCAGATATAAATTTTTAAAAACCTGATTTATCAAGGTGAAATAACCAAACAGAGATTAAGGATGCAGCTGTTGCATCGGTGCACAGTTTGTACTTAACAAAGAAGGGAAATTTTAGAAAGATTTTATCGAAGGTTATAATGTTCTGGTGAGGATTGGTGCCACTCAGATTAAGAAATGTCCTGGTTAGAAAAAAAAAAAATATATAGTAAAATTGTATAGTTCCAAGTGAACCCAAGCCTCAGGACTCTGTGCTCATTCAGTTTCTTCAAAAAGCGGGAATCCAGGTTATCTAAGAGCTGGCTGCACAATCCCAGGGCTACACATCACACCTGATGCAGCTGGGACATTTGAACCACCAAAAAGCTACAAGATGAACTCCTCTGCTATAAAGCCAAGAGACTATAGGAGGAGGTGTGAAGCAAGGACTGCAGAAGAGCTTTACCAATATAGAATGGTTTTAACATTTAAATAATTTGCTAGGTTTCACATTCTACCTCTGCCATCTTCAGTTAATAACACATTATAATTCATATACTGTTAATTCTTAGATAGTACTATATATATCCTGTAAGTGAGACTAGCAGAATCCAGAAACCAAAAAACTAGCACAATGAAAGGTTAAAAAGCTTAACCTTAAGGTAACTTAACCTAGGTAGTAGTGAGGATGACATTTAAACTAACAAACATAATGCTAAAACTAGAAAATTCTCTTCTATGGTCTGTACTGTTCATATTTTCCATAAATAAGGCTTTAATAACTAGATTTTTTTAATTTGTCCTTCAAGAAAACTTTATTGCATACATATGGAAAGTCATTTAAGCTTGCATCCGAATCATTATTTAAGTAGACAATAAACCCTCCTTTCCTCATACTAACAGTAAGTAACATGTATGTAGGATTATTTTGCAATGTTTCCACACCACATTTTTTTTAGCATTTCAAACTTAGCTTTTTACTGTGAAATAACCTTCAACAGCTAGCTTCAGCTATTTTTTTAAGCTTCACCACAGCTACAGTTCTACTTAGCTATTTGACTAAAAAAATTTTCCAAGCTGATGTAAGCAGTGTAAGTCAAAGATTTACACTTTCAATTAATTGGACGCTGAAACCAAATAAAGCATCAACTTTCTTCTTCATCTCAACACAATTTTTTGTTTTAAAAATCCAGGGGTTAAGTTTAGGTTAGAAACATTTGAAAAGGCAAATAAATTTTAAAAAGGCATGACGTGACTGTCTGAATACAAAAATAAGTTATCCATCATGTAAAGTCTATCTTTCAAAAATCTGAATTAATATACAATTGCTATAGGTGATACATAAAGAATGAAAATTGAATAGGCTAATACATGCAATTCTTATTACTGTGCTAGTTGTCTGATAATAAGACTGATACCTACCCAAATGAAATGAAAACCAAGGAAGCATGACTGCAACACCATCCAACTCTAACCTCTCACATTTTGTTATGACTTCTGAGGTTTTGTGTCATTGGGGAAAAAACAGATTCCTAGTGTTTTCCAAGCTGTTATTCAGTGACCAGTATTAATAGACAATTGGTAGAGAGACAAAATTTATATATGCATATACATACCCCAAGTATGAAGTTACTACTTGTGATGCAGTAAGTTATCCCATGATCTCAAAAACGTACAGATAAAGTTGCATATAATTCAGAGTTATTATTGTTGAATTTATAAGTGTTCTGAAATATCCCAGATAGCTACTCTCTATTCTTAATATCGTTCTGATTTTTTCCTACTACCCTGTCAACATATCTCATTAACATTTTCCCATATAAATTATATAGGTGCTGTAGACACATATGTAGGGACAGTTATAAAGACTATCTATTTTGCTGAAATAAATAACAAAATTCACAAGAACTTCAGTGGTGTAGGAATTTAACCACAATCTTTCAAATTTAACTAAAAAAATTTATTCAGATTCTTCAGAGAATCTTCTAAGCTTTACCATTTTCAACATATATTGAAAAGCAATAAATCTCAGTTTTCTTCAAACTGCTATGTGGCAAAACCTTCACTATGACTCAGAATTGATAGGAAGACATTGCCATCTGACACAGTGCTTCAATTTGGAATATTTCTAATTAAATTTTAATAAAACTGTCATTTTTAGGAGTGTGTATACTTGTTAAGCTATAGAAAGTCTTTTTTCTAAAAAGTATGATTTTATAAGAAAAGCATGAGAACTAGGGAAAAAAATACTGAATATTTTGAAGTTGTTAATACTGCTTTACCAATATAAAGAAAAAATAGCTTTTAAGTAGGTAAACTTTCTAGATCATGATCACCTCCCTAAGTATAAATATTTTAAATTTCACTCTGGCCACAGGAATCCCATTTCCAGTGACTAGAACTGAGATTACTTTGTAAAAAGTGATGATTTCTTGAATATGCTTTCAAATATACAATTTATTCTCCTTTCTCTAGCTGGCTGCTACTTCACCAATACACAACGTGATGGAAACAAATGGGCTGTCTCTTCATCAGAGGAAAAAAAACCAGCATTTTTGGAGATTTTGATTTATTTCTGTGGACAAAAGGAGGAAAAAATATAATAAAGGTACAAAAACATACAATGCAAATTAATAATTTGGGAAACCATTGGCAACAAAAATCTGGAAGTATGGGACAAAGTATCAAGGTGTAGAAAAAAACAGAACCATAGTGGCTTGCTCCTCACTCCTTAATTTTATCTAGACATATTGGAAGCAATGGGAAAAAGTACCTGAAAAGGGCACTAAAATGTGCATTAATAAAACATGTAGTCATTCATTCAAGAGTAATTCTCCTAAACAATAAGCCAACTACTGTTGGTTTTGAAGCAAATCATTCTATGTATAAAGGATACGGTTTTTTTATAAGGTAGGGAACTCGGACTCAGTAGAACACAGAGTGCACTGCAGCTATCTTATTTCCAACCAAAATGAGTGCATGTTAAAAAATGGGAGTGTTATCTATTTATTTTTCAACTGCTGTATACAAAATCCTGTTCTGAACCACAACTCGGCATTAACCTCTGTCTGAATCATTTTCCTCTCTTATTCCATTTCACAAATAAAGACAAACGATAACAGCTTATTCCATCTGCAGTATCTCAGACTTCCTCTTTCTCAACAAAAAATTAAATTTCGCTTCTACACCTGTTAGTCTAGTCAAGCCTCTATTATCTAAATAAAAGCCCATCAAAGAAAACTGTTTTCTTATTTTCAAAACTAGACAAAAAGACAACATCCATTTGAATGGGAAGAGAATAGTATCTGAAATTTCTTTTAAAGGTCAAAGAATTTCAGAAAATTAAAGTTTCATTTTTAAATTACCACCTTACAAAGAAAACTAAATCCTGACACTCAGAGATAACTTCTGCAATTCTTAAAATTCTTTTTCCAAGATCACAAGTTTTTAGGTCTATTTCCTAAGGTGGTTATTTTTAGGCAACAGACCTCAAACTTTCAGTCTTGGTAAAGTATGTAAAACAAATTAATGCAAACATCAGCATATAAATCTATTTACAGCCCATGCACAAATCAGTTTTGCAGCAAGTTACTGACCACTTCTCTTAAAACATACATTAGCATCTTCATGATGCTGCAATTGATACGTACTTGACCTGAGGCAAATTTGGTTTTTTCATGCTTCATTATCTACACAACCACATGTAAAACACCAGCTAATCAACTGCATTCTATTTCTAAACACGGGTATTCTATAAAAGACAAAGTTTCGAAACTCACATTTTAAAAACAAAGTATTTTTTTCTAATTAGATCAACATTGCTATTTTGCTTTTCTTTTCAAATGGAGAGTTGCAAGGGGTGGAGGGGGAAGATTGACAGAGATTTCTCTATCCCTTAGGGGTTAACATTTGTAAAGCTGTCTCTGTTGGCACAACCCAATTTGAAAAGAAAGAACCATCTGCCCAGCTGTCTGGAATCCAGCCCTGTCTGATAATTCCCATGTTAAAAAATAAACATTTCACAAAATCCATGCGTTAATGAAACGGATTTACTTTTCTTACAGCTAACAACTAGTCTATCAAGCAACACCTTTGGAAGCTGTACAAAACACCAAAACTTTAGCTTTGGTTTGAAGCTGTGATGCTTTCCTTTTCTATTGCACGCTATTTTTTAGGATTTGCAAGTTTTACAATTTGACTCATGACATAGAGCAATTGTATCAAAATGACTCGATTAATGCAGTTGTTCCGGTTTGCTTGATTACTACCAGCACTACTACAAATGCTCCCAAGGAACAAGTGATACAAGTATGACATTTTAATAACAATTCTGGTGTATAAAAATTCATTCAATAAAAAGCATATATAGTGGTAGTAATGACATGTTATGGAGTGATTATCAGGAAACTCTATTCTTGGGTAAATAACTTAAAACAATTGGTGTCATTAGGTTTTTTCCAAACACTACAATTACAGTTCAGACCAATTCAAGAGAGGCTAGAGGATACTATATTACATACGTGTTCCTAAATATCTTTAAAGAAATGGCTTTATTTTTACTGGGTTTTAATCTTCATATTTCAGCTAGGGTTTTAGGGTTTTTTGAGAGAGGGAATGGGAAAAATTGTTTTCTTATGTAGCAGAAAATAATTGGACATCATGAATCCAGTCAACTCCATTATCTTACAAAGATCTCAAATAGTAGTACGAAGCCTAGCTATTCTCAGCTTTTACACTTCACCAAGTTTGAGACTTAACTAAGCCTACTTTTTGGCCTTTCTTTTTAAAATTCAATACTGAGCAATGTTTTCCAGATTCTAGGAAAAAAAAAATCCAGAGAGTCATACAGTTTAGCTCTCAAACTAACCCGGTCACATAGGCCTGTACTTCAGGCAGTGTTTTTCTATTGTTTCAATTATCATTAAACAGGGTACTAATGGCTCCTTCACTTAGTCTGAATGGCCAAATGATACCTTATGACTGCAAACGTTACAAAACCAGGAAAAGGGCTTGCAACTGTGTTGTATTAAAACAATCTCTATATTAGTGCTTTAGAATCTCTCATGTATTCTCAGATAAATTAAATTTAGAATTAAACAATACTTAAAGTTAATCTATTTAAGTATCAGAAATCAAAACTTCCATAAATGGGCTGTTAGGTTTGTATATCAGTTCAGAAAACTGTAGATAATCTAGTTGAAAGGCTATTGCAAGTTTATTATTTTTAGTTTGCTGCTTGTGAACAGAGTTAGACATGTCTTTTCCTACTGATTTTTTAAATCTTTATACTAGGGTTGGACACATTACATATTCTTAGATTTCTGCATTCAGAAGCTATGTCAACTACACAGTGTCAGTCAGAGGGAACTAAGATACTTATTCAAACACAACAAATTTATTTTCTTTCGAAGTGGATGTTTGTTCTAATTAGAGTATATTGCTGCCTCCTTTGCCCATATGGTTGGGCAACTCTCCTTGCCTGTTTCTGGCAGGGGGAAGTAACTGTTGAGATGAGTCGGATATGTTTGTGAGTCAATTTTCTAAGAAAGATATATATACACCAAATACCTTCTCCTTGAGCAGTACAGAAAGAAATTGGAAGCAGCAATTTCCTTACATAGAGGCTCTGTCTAAAGAAAACTAGCTTCTTTTTCCAAATAACTTCCTGCCAGGGATATAGCCATATTGCTCCTATGACTACTTCCCTCTTGTACCCATGATTTCTCTTTTCTTTTACACACACAACTGCAATGAGTCAAGAATATTTGCAATGACCATTTAAAGAAATCTTTCCAGATATACATACCTTAGGTAGCATATGCACATCAACCTCCTCATATAAATGGGCTAAGGAAAGAGATTACTGCTTACAGCTGGGAAAGGCTCAGGTTCTGTTCCAGCACTGCCAAACCACTGTGTCTTCAATATACCTATTAACTCCATGAGGTAACTGAGAACTACTACTGTCATATAAATATATGGGTCACCATCTCTGTGATCTAATAGCACAATTTACCCATTGTCCCATTTTTTCTTCTAGGACTATCTTGAAATTTGAAAGTTGTGAACTCTTTCACCTTTCTTCAGTGATTAGTGAAATGGGAATGAAAAACATCGCGTCATTAGGCTGTGCAAGATTTTTCCACTCATCAAGATTAATTCTTAAATTGAAATAAACTAAAAGGGCAGTTATTAATTTAACAACAAAAATAATATATTTTTTTTAAATCACATAAACTGTTTAGCTATAGACCAGGAATAAATACTGATGTGACAATTACGGGGGGGTGGGGGGGTGGGGAGTGGGGTATAAAAAGCATCAGTAAAACTATTTTTCCCTTTTATCTCTTTGCCATCTAAATAATGGATATTTCAAGCAGGATTCATCTATATAAATAAATGAAAGAAATAAAGAGACAGCATAGTTTTATTTGGTTTTTGAAAAGCCTCAATATAGATTAGCTGATCTTCCATCTGAACCCTGGAACAAAGTGTTGGGAGGCATTAGTTTAAGGAAAAAAGTTAGTCTGATTGTGTGCCTTAAATTGGAGATTTCTCTTTTCCCCAAAATGGTAACAGCTTGCACATATAAAAACATCATCCTTACAACTATTAATCGTAGACAAATAAACAGACATTAGGTATGGGGTTTAGCCAATAATTTTCTACCATGCATGTTTTGTCTAGTGCTTATTCCAACATATCGTCCCACCCAGTTTGAGAGGGTACTTACTGTTAGCAGAAACTTAACATGCAGTATGAAAAATACCCCAGGATTACAAACTAAATCTCTTTCCTTATCTTTCCCTCCCCTTTTAATTACGTTTTTAATTATGCTGTTCTAGACTATTTCTTCTCATCTTCACCTCTGCATCCTTCCTACTGCAACACACTTTCATCTGCTCCTCACCATCTTCAAACAGCAAGTGGAAATTTTAGTACTGAAATATTTAAATTTTCCCACTCCAACACTGTATGTGCTCTGTCCTCTGATTTCTCAATCCTTCAGCAGCAATATGCTCAGATTTGTATGCATGAAAAATTCAAGATATAACCTTACCACACCATATGAAAAGGGAGAGTAGTCTCCTCTGTTTGACATGATAATTAAATAAGAGAAATGTAACTGCACTGCTCCCAAGTGCAACACTATTATATATCATCATATATCCAAGATTAATTCTTCACTTGAGCAGATACCAGGCTAAGTTCAGACAAAATATAGTAAATTAGCTTTTGCACTTCATTAATACTGTCAGCTTCACTCTCAATGTCCAGTACATGAAAGATATGAAGCTTATGAGTTTAGAAAACAAAGATAACCCCCAAACCCCCACCATACTACACACACAAAAAAACCGCAACCACTAGATGACAAAACAAAGAAAACAGAAAGTGTATTGGATTTAAAATATATACTTTTTAGACAGAAAAAGTGCATGCTGTTGAGTTGCTAAATCTTAATTCTTCACTAAGCAATACTTTGCTATCTATCACAGCTCCAAATTCAAAAGCATACTATTTTACAGCCTCTTAATTGGTATAGCACTCTTAAATTTCAAGGAAAAAAAATCCAACTATTGCTTTGATTCATGACAAATTATTCATTGGTCTCACACCTATATAATACTAAAAGAAGATGTGATAAAAAAGGCAGAGCATGATATGCATCAGTGATGTTGAATTCTACGAAACACTGTCAGCAGAGGCAAGATATTTAGATGGGGGATAAGCAAAGCAGATGAAAATCTTATCCAGAACTTCCATAGGTATTACAGTCAGTTTCAGGACTGTGAAGTAAAAATTCAGAATGCCAATACATAAATCAGCTTTGCACCACGAATACCAGATAACTATTAGTAATACTCTCTTTATTCAGGAAGGTAAAAGAATTCAGCAACATTTCAAAAACATCAAAGTCTTGCTGCCATAAGTTGCTTTCCTGAAAACAGCTAGAAAGCCAGTTCACGCTTTCTGCTTCAGAATTAAAAGAGAAATACATGAAGGCTGGGAAACTGTTGACTCAAGATTACTCTTTGGAATTCCCATTGAAAGTCATGATATCGCTGACAATTCAAGTTACACTTTGAAAAATCTGACCAAAATAGAAACCATACAAAGTGTGATGGTTATCACAAGGTTTATATGCTATGAGCAGAATTTTTTGAGCTGTCAACTGAAACATGGACCAAAACCAGCTTACCCACAATGCAGTACCAATTTGCCTACAAAGGAGGCAAAATCTCCATAGGTATGGCTCCAACCTCACCAGTTCTTTTAATAACATTTACAGCTGGATGTAAAATGCATGCCTAAGCTACATAAATAAATAAATAACCTGACTTGCACTAAATCACAGACACACTAAAAATATGCCTGACCATTTTGTATATAACTATGGGAAGAGTGGCCATCACACATCAATTTCCTGTACAGAAAATTTTTCTACTTTCTCTTATTCAGGGACAAGCCATGATTCACAAAAAAGAAACTATTCTATGTACCATATCCTATGTTCTCAAAGACAGATAGAGATGCATGGAATGGACTTTATTATAAATGAGTAAAAAGGCCTTTTGCTGCACAGGTATATTGGATAAACAGTTAGGTTAAACATAGCAAAACACAGCAATCTCATTAAACAATTAAATGTTTTTATATTAAAGTTTCATCTAAGGTGCCAACTGTTATTACATTAAAAAAAATCCACCTTATGCTGTTTTTCAAAGACATTCCGATTGACTGGAGACTATAGAAGATCTCCATATTTGATATGTCAAGGAGGTATAACGCAAAAAGAGGCATTATTAAAAACTTGTCTGCAAAACCAGGCTTTCTTCCTCTTTTCTCTCTTGGTAGAGAGGAAAAATCCTCAGGTTAGATATCAAATTCCTACTGAAAAAAAGAGCCTTCCAAAGCACCGTGATGTTGTTACTTAAAAAGTTTAAGTTGTCTTGTTTTAACATTGTCTTTTACAGAAGGTTTGTAAGGCTTCTAAATTTACTTTTCATCTTAAAGGTGAAAAGTAAGTTTGCTTAAGCATTCCACATATTATAGTCTGACATACACGTTTCCAAAACTACCTGCTGTCCTGTTGATTAAAAATCTTCTGTACAAATGAAGCAAAGCCATTTGATGCTGGCTGGTTATCCTGACAAGTCATTTAACTCTCTATATGCAAGTTAAGTTTGTGCATGTGTGCACACTTGCACGCATGTTGACAGGGGATTAGGTACGCATGTAGCGATGCTTCCTTAAGCTTCCCACCAAAGGGAGGAAGCTACACCCCTGCAAAGTTCGTAAAAGAAACAGCAGTACGTTCCCAAATACCTGTTTAAAGGCAGATACACCAAGAATTACATTAAAAAAGAGTAAAAGAGTATTACAAGAAAATGAAAACTTTGCATGTTGAAAAGAAGGGAGCTGGAATTACTAAACACCAAAACATTATTTTAATTAAATACTAATAAAATTAGAAGGACATTATAAAAAAGAAAAGAAAAACCCTTAAAATGCAAACTTTGAGGACCTCAGCAAAAATTTCCCCTACCAAGATAAAGGCAAACGAAACTGTCTACTATACATAAAACAGGACACATCTTGTTGTAGGGGAGGGTCCTGCCAGCAGGCTAAATTACTCAGCCTTCTTATCCACAAAAACTATGTGACTAATCTATTACTGTTGTTAACAAAACAAACCAAGCACACACAAAGTATTGTTTCATCCTCCAGCAGCCAGAATGCTATAGTCTGCCACCTACTAGAAGTACCTAGAGTTGAGTGCTTCAGAATCTATTTGCAGGAACGGAAAAACTCTCATAATTTGTATGGGAACAGGAGAAAAGAAAAGGAGGGAGGTGGTGGTGAGATTTCTATTCAACCATATAATTTTTTTAATGTTAAATAAAAAAATTTAGTACAAGGCAGGAGGGTAGGTAAGCAGATTGGATATTTGGTGAATACTTAAGAAAGGCAGGATATTTAGAAAAACAGAGAGACTTTGGATAAATGCATAGTTTCTCATGGTTGGTTCTCTTAAAATTACAGCTTTGATGTCCATCTATAACAAAATCTTTTCTAAACTAATTGAACTGAGCTTCGAAATACAACAGCAGCTTTGCTCATTTTGACACTACTAGGCAGATAAATAAACTGCACTGTATATCCTTCATTTGTTCTTCCAGACAGTCAGAGATCTACGAAGCATAATACAAAAGACAAGTTCCAATAAAGCCCTGACCCTGTTAAAGTTACTGGGACTTCAGCTGCATATTGAACCTAGTCGATCATGCATGAAATACTGCCTTCCTTGAAATGTAAAGGCCATTTTCTCTCAAGAAGGTAACTGAATAGCCAACAAGTTATTAGTTATCCAAAAAAGCTTTCTGTCATTCTGAGCTCATCAAGTCCTTCAACAGATTAAACATCTCTCCTCACAAACCAAACACGTGTTTTTATGACAAAAATCAAGGGGATTATGATAATCTTGCATTATTTGTTGGATTAGTCTATACTGCTCTTGGACTGAAGGGAGAAAAAAAATCCATTCCACAACTGGAAAAGGAATTTTAAAACATGGTCTTAGGAGATCTCTTTCAAATTTTAAGTTCTTACTCGTACATTAAAATACATAAAATCGTTCATCTTCCTAACTTTAAACACACATACCCTCATACAGTATGCTGAAAGAATTTTTACCGCACAGGTAGCCGTCAAAACATTCTTCCCCCAGGATTCTGTGGTCATTTGGGCCGGGCCAAGCTAGCCTCTCCTACAGCTCCCTTCAGGTGCGCTAGCAGAGGTGACGAAGCAGCCCCAACGGGCTTCGCCA
>NW_010536609.1:6978-20105 GCF_000687285.1 Phaethon lepturus | reverse complement strand
ACACAACGCCAGCGTTTGGGTTTTTTTTGGTCGCTTCTGCGGCCCCGTTTATAAGTCTCTGCGTGGACGAGTCTGTCGCTTGCTCTCCGCAGAAGGCGCTGAGGGGTTTTCAGGTGAGTCCCCACAGGGCTGTGAAGATGTCCGCTGCCTTCAGGCGCGACGTTCAGAAATAACACCTTCGGGTCTTAGCTCCTGCTCCAACACGGGATGGGCTTGAAGGTTTTTTTGGTGTTCTCCATCAGGACAAGGTCGTATCTGCACAGCTGTGGTCTGTGTAAAAACAGTCGGCGCAAAAGTGAAAAATCCGCCTTTCTTGTATCATCCCCCAGTCGGGTCTCCCAGCGTGCTGGAGACGTACGTAAGATAACTCATGTTTTCAAGACAACTGGCTTGAAGACCCCCTAAAGCGAGGTGGACCTCGGGTGTTACCGAGGGCAGGGATACCTAGAGCATATTTTCATTCTGTTCTTCTTCATCTTTTGCTTTGCCTTGTGGAAGAACAAAACAGCAAGCAAGCTGAGGCCCTGGCTAGGGAGCTCGCGGTTCCCTTTCAGCCAGCCCACACTTGTGTGTCGCCGAGTGCGGTGGTCCTTCCATCTTGGCTGCGTGTTCCGCCGATTCCCTGGCGTCGGCATCAGGGATCGTGCCACCACTCTGAGCTGGGACCAGGCACTGATCTGGCTTAGAGTTAGCCCGGCCGGGAAACTGAGGAAATACTTAAGCTTTCACCTGGGGCCAGATGGCCCTGGAACAGGGAAGGACAGAGGGCAGGACATCCCTCCCTGTGGCAGTGACATTACTTAATGTGTTAAAATAGTCACAAAACTACTCGTGCCCTGTAGCAGCCCCTCCTAGGGGAGAGCGGACAGCCTCTGACAAAAGATTGGGGCATTTGCATCTACTTTTTAAAAGACTGGATGTGGATCTGGGGCTGGGAGTGACTGTGGAGATGTAGGACAGGAGAAGGGGAGTGTCAGCGAGGAGGAGCTGCAGAAGGACTTTGCTTATTAGACATACACAATCTTTTCCTTATTCCAAGGTAGCAGACCTTCATGAACTGCAAAGAAACGTGTTCTGCAGCTCTGTTCTTTTTTTGCTTCACCCTTCTCTCTCTGTGATGTGCAATCCTTGGCTTAACCCAAATTTAAAGCATGGTATGGCTTGATGTCCACATACTGTCCTTGCACGCAAGGTCAGCCTAAGAGATTCTGTACTCGCTGAGCTCAGGCAGAGATCCTGTCCTCCAAAGGTGCCCTAGAAATTAGGGAAGCTTAAGGATAGGACCACAGAGCACACAGAGGTTAACAAGGTGACTGTAGCAACTATAGAAATCTCATCAGCAAATGACCTGGTCGGTGCCTCATGATGTTGTGGGCAGTAGTCAGTGCTTTGGGGCATAGCGGCCAGCAGCTCCCAGTTACTGGAATTCCAGGAGTAAATTAATTTCCCTGTTTGACTGGACATAGAAATTGGCTGGTATAGACAATATGTACTTGGGGCTGGATATCTGTATTTCCCTGACAGTTACCTTTACCTTCAGTCCAGAGTTCAGGCCTGAGCAGCTTCTCAAAGGTCATTTTCCTGACCAAAGGTTAAAATGTCAGACCGCGTCAGAGTCAGACCACTAATTACATGTTTTCAGTACAATAAGACAACCCCTGTGTTCAAGGAGGTATTCAGCTGTGGGATTTGCATGCATGCACTAAAGGCAGAATTTATTCCCAAGTATATATTCCCAAGGCTAAGAAAGGAAACGGGCAAATTAACCGAAGTATTCACAAAGCTCCTGTATAGCGTATAGTGTACAAGAATTATTAAATGTGAAATGAATGCAATTCTCCTGGACGAACTCAGCCAGGCCAGTAATCTGGGAGATGCATTTACTTGTGTCCAGTTTGCAACAATGGAAATGGTTTGTAAATCTCTGCTCACCTTTCTGGATTTGTAAGTGACCGGAACCTCATTTGGAGAATCCTGAGTTTGAATTTTGGGCCAATGACAGCTCCCGTGGAAAATGTCAAGGAAACTTTTTCTACATTTTCAAAATCCTGGTCGAATCCAATTAGCAAAGTGATTTGGTTGTACTGCTGAAAGGCTGCAGCCTCTCTAAAGATAAAGCAAGACAAGGTGTCAGAGACTCACTGAGGGAATAGCACCATTTTTAATATATTCGGTGTAATACTACAGACAGTGCTGGGGAAGGACGACTGAACTTACACTTAGTTGCTGATTTACAGGAAATGGGTATGGATTCAGGTCTCCAGGTGTGAACATGCTCAGCCACTTTTGCACTCGGTTATTTGGGGTGGGAGTGGGGACACAGAGGTCTGATGCTGCTTGCTCTGGTCCCACACCAGAGCCCTCACTGTGATTCTGCTTTGAACCTGAGTGGACTAGACCCAAGTGATGTTCGTACGTGGCTGGCTGTGCAGGCCTGAGCAATATGTCGTCCTTGGAGTTTGCAGAATATGTATGTATGATGGATGTAAAAATCTGGTTATAACAACGCGGCATGGCTGAGGTAGCTCTACAAATGCAAGACTGTACCTTGCGGGTATTACTGTCCCTAACTAAATTTCTGGTAGTTCTCTTCTGGCAAATGCAGCAGAAGCGTCTGTGAAACAATGCAGCTTTGGCCAGAATTAATGGAGTGTAATCCAGTTTGTCAAGATGGAAGAACAGCACAGGCTTAGAGACCTGAAGCCTCACAGGGCAGAGGTTTGACCTTGGTCCTTTTTGACAGAGTGGCTGGTTCCACTTTGAGATAGGCAGGAAAACTGCACCAGTCTTGGGGCAAAAGTAGCAGAGCTGCTCACAAGGACGCTGTGGCCACACAACACGTTCTTTATACAGCCAGTTGTTGTATGGCCGTAGTTTAAGGTTCCCCTTATGAAGCTGAAGAGTGCAGATGTGACTGAAAGTGTTGCAACACTCAAAATGACTGGCCTTGTTTAGAAGTTTTAGGAGGCCTGACAAATAGGACAAGTTTTAACCTGTCAAAGGTGTTTATGACGTGTGTGTGTGTAAGCATGCGGCCCGGTGGGCTGTCCACGCTCAGCAGAGAGGGGTGGTCTGGTTCTGCAGCCCCAGGGAGCTATGCAGATTGCTCCAGTGCAAGCAGATTTGGCTGAGAATATGCAGTTAGAGACTCTTGGGGAAAACTAGTTGAGCAGGACTTGTTTGGCTGAAGTGTGTTGAGATCAATCAGGAATTTGCATGTCCACATAAACACCATTAATTTGCCTCTCTGAGTGGAATGAATTGATTTGGATGTCACATGTTCAGGCCCAGGTTCATCCCGGGTGTCTTGGGCACCCGCAGCTGGAACAGAACGCTCCCAGGAAAGGGAAGGAAAGAGAGGGAGACGTGTCTTTCCTCCTGCTTTAGTGGAAGCCTAGGACAGCTGTGCCACTGGCTGAGATTGTCCCCTTCAGTCCTGAAGATGACTGAGAGGGGCCCAAACCAAAGGGCTGGGCTGTCAGCTGGTGTGTGCTCGGGCAGTCTGGGAAAACCACATAGAGCCAGGCGAGCCCTAAGGCACGTACACTGTCAAGTATCAGCAGAGAAATGAGAGGAGGGTATCTTGCAGTTGTACCAAGTGATTTGCTAACGTTTACAGATCATCAGATTGGTAAAACTTACGGATTAATTTTGGATTCTGCCTTCTTCCCAGTTTCATCAGCTAGTACAATGCTGAAGGTGCCTCTTCTGGTATCTTTGTTCCATGTAATAATATCCACAAAGTAGTGATAAACTGAGGGGGGAGAGAGAGGGAGGGTGGTTAGACACTCTGCATGCTCTGCTTTCCAGCCCGCCTGTGTGCCTGTCTTGGAGCTGAGCTGCAGGTGGAGTATGTTTTTCTCCCATTTGCTCATCTGACCCAACCCATTCAATTTATCTCTCAAATCTCTTTCTCGTTCCTTTGCAGAGATTTCTAGCAGGAATATTAAGAGATGTCTGGGAAAGCACTACAGCAAGGGCTCACAAGTGGTATGTAAGATAGCCTGTCTGTATGGCTTTCGACACACCGCCTTTCACTCCCTGCCTTCATTTTCAAATTGCCTTTTCTTTCTCCTGTCCACCTCTGATCCCTTTCATGTCTGTTCTCAGCATCTTCCGTTTGTCTGTTCTGTCATGGAGCAGAATCGTCTGCTCTTTACTCTGATGTGTAACTCACTGAATTCACTTGCTGACCAGCACTGGAGCTCAGGCCATAATCCCTGCCCATGGCTTGGTATGTTGGTGATTGTGAGGGTGAAACCTTTTTTGAATGATTCCCCCTTGCCTGGGCCCTTTCCCTGTGCCTTTTGCTGTTATCCAAGGTAGCTTTTTTACCTTTTCAGCTCAGAGCACGTCTTTGACTCTCATCGTTCCCACACACCTCTTACTTGCACAAAAGAGTGGTGTGTTGTTTTGAAAGACTGTTTAGGAACTACTCTTTTATGTTTCATTTGCATGTTCTCAACAAATTTCCTAGCACTGTGAGCAAGCTGAGCCTGTTCTTGCACATCTCTAGCGAGCAGTTGGCTTTCACAGCGCCAGGCAGATTTGCAAGTAAGGAATGTGATGGCCAGACTGCGGATGGACACAGTTCTATCCAGCAGCCACTGGCTTTGTTTCTAAAACGCTGGCTATGATGCCAAGAGCGACTAACCATCTCTGCTCGGCTGTTGCTGAAGGAGGCAATACACACAGAAAAATCATCTCAGAAATCTTAGTCACTTACGACAAAATGGGTCTTTGTCCGCTGTATCGAAAAACATACTTGTCACTGGATGGCTCTGTTGTGTTAAGTAGCTTTTCCACCTATGGGCATAATAACCTATAGATGACAGTTGGAAAATGAAACGGAGGGTTACTGCACAGGTATATAAGCAACTAAATTACTAAAAATAACAGAACAAGTATTTAAGAAATAGTATATTGCTTGCCAGCTGCAAGGTGTTACTGTGACACGTGCTTCTATACTCTGTAGGGCTTAATTTTACTTGTGTAACTAAAGCCAACTGAGTGTCTAAATATGCCTGGTTACTGTTCAGAATGTATTTTAAGATTGATCTGGTCAATCTTAAAGATTGACCACATCTGATATCTGTGGTCAAGAGGATTTCATTTTGCAGTGCAGAATGAAAACAATCCCCTTAACTTTGCAAGTTCATTTCTGGAGGTGTCATGGTTTTTTTAGCATCAACATTTCATAAATGGCAGCCTGAAGCTGGGCTGTCGCATCCAGGCAGGGACGCCTCTGTGGGTCAGTTACAAAAAAGCAGAATACCCTTTGTTCACCTCTCTCTGCCATTCCTTTTAGAGTCAAGAGGGGTTTGTGGTGCTGAAATTTTCTTAGAAAAGATTCTGTTGTAGTGGGAACATGCCTCTATCCCTCAAACTCTGCAGCTGATGGACTTTAATGCATTTTTTTCTGTGACTTCAGTGTAAAGATCCCAGGTGTTGTTTTGGCTTTTCTAGTTCTGGATCCTTTACTTGTGGACTTCTGTTCCAGATCAGAACGTGATGTGATTCTACAGAGAGCAAGGAAATTTCTCAGGCCTCTTTTGCCTGCAGCAGAGGTTTGTACCTCTGCAGAAGTCAAGGAGAGATCATCCCAAAAACCTCAGTGGAAATAACTTGTATGCTTTTGTAAAGCACCGTGTTGTGTTAGTCCTTTAACAAAACATTTGTCACACTTCTGCGAGTAGGGTAAAAATTACAGTAACGATGGGCAGCTCTGTCAGGCACGTGTATTCAGAATATATGTACATTCCCTGGATCCTTACCTAGAATGGGGCATGGCATAGGCCAAAAAGTTTCGCAGCTGGTACATTTGCCGTTCCTGTAATTTCTGTACGAGTCACACGGGTATGCAGTAATATTGCAGCTCTGTTTGAGGGATGACAGGAACAGGAAAACAGACCTCTGGTGGTCACATTTAAAATACTGCAATCCTTAATCGCACACAGGGAAGAAATATTTTGTTAGCAATCCTCATGCTTCAGGAAAACAGTATTAATGGCCTAGCAAAAAGGGACACACCAGTAGACAGTCACTGACCAGTCTGAACACAACAGATTGAACTGGGGAGCACTGGGCTGTTGCAGAACAGTCAGTGGGCACTAGCTTCTCCCTTTGAGTGCACTCAGCTCTGCCTATGTCTACTTTTCTTGTCTTTTTTGGTTTTAAAAACATATTTGTTCGAATCGTTACTGCAGTTCCGGAGGGTCCAGCCTTGGGTCCTACTCCATCTCAGGTCTCCTCCTCTTCTCTCTGAGCTCAGGCCCAACAGATGAGTATTGTGGTTTTTTGCACATGGCTTTGCCATTGTTGTTTCAGAAACTCTTTAGAAGGACATAACTCATACTATGAGTTGTTGCATGAGCAGCAAAATGAGCAAAGCCTCATCTCCTATGGATTTTTATTTCAGGCTGGTTTCTTATGTGGATTCTCTTGGGTCTGATAAGGGTTGAGTTTGCATTACTGCCTTTCCTTCTGCAAGGTATCTTTTTCACCCAGCTTCCACAAAACCAGTTCTGCTGCCAGGCTGCAAAGGAAAAAAGCTTTCTTGCATTCAAGACTAGGGCTCTACCTGCTGGACTGCACTGTTGGTCATGGCCAGGAAAGGCGTATTGGATTCGGTGTAACAGCCTACCCCACATTCATCTTGAACCTGTTTTCTGAACAGGTTCTTGCTGTTGCTAGTCTTTGGGGTTTTGTGTGTGTTCTAAGTAATAAAAAAAAAAAAATCCCACAGGTTTTCTAAATGTAGTCACAAAATGAAGGCACAAATCTACCTGAAGACTTTTTGCACTGAAAAGTAATCCCATTTGCGTTTGTGACAGAGAGCAGAAGGATCACCCCAGACTCGTACGTCTGCCTGGTGCACATCAGCTGAACTCCTGTTACACCAGCATACCACATCAGTGCTGGGAAAGAGATTGCTTTTGTGGCTTTCCCAGAACATGGTTTGCATGTATTTTCTAAGCAGTGATGATGTTTCTCTGGCCTTCTCCTCTTCTCTGATGGGAAATATTTTGTCAGTGTTTGTGCAATTCAAGGCAGAATTAATTACCAGAAAATATTGTCAGTGGACAGCCAGGCTGGTCGGTCCCGCCGTTGGGGTAGAAGTCTATGTGCCCTAGTGCTTCTCTGTAACCTAGTCCTGACAAAAGAAAATATCAGGAGTGAGGAGAGGGAGTATTAAATGGTAAAATAAAGAAGAAGGAAGCATAAGAAACTAACTGGAAAAAAGAATATTTATTTAGCTCTAGAATGCCTGCCTGTGCAGGAATATTAATGTCATTCATCTATTTGGAATATTAATGTCATTCATCTCTTTAGGCAGCAGGCCAAACAGTTGTGACCCAGCTGTGTCATTTTAGCAATGGTATCAAATACCTAAAATAAGTCTGTGCGTGTGACAGTACAAAATTTGGCTTTTTGTGTCGCTGCGTGCTTGGGAGGATAAGGGATGTGAAACACTGGGTATTGCTGTGCTGCTGAAGTCTGACTTCTTGGAAGGGCTGGGAGAAGACGAGAGGCAGCAATGAGGTGGGAAAGCCCAAGTACTAGGAGTAGGATGGCCGTGGGAGCAGAGCGGAGGGCTTGCAGCACACGGCTGGCCTGGCTGGTGGACGTGAAGACGTGCTGCGCTCCAGCTGGCAAAGGAGAGGGCTGAGGGAGATTCCACGTTCACCCTAGGGGAAGGTTTAGCCCACGGGAGCGGGATGAAGACTGGAAGCATCATGCAGGGAGCCACAGGCTTGTGGATAACTGATCTGCTGTGCCAGGCATTGAGCTGTGTGGCTAGCTTTTGAGATGCTGCGTGCTTGGCGGCAGCATCACCGTGTGATGTTAGCGTGGACCTGCTGCTGCACCAGTGCCTAAGTCCTCGTACTTCATGGGCCACAAGGCTATGATTGCTATAAAACGGCCACGTGTTTTTAAATGCAAATAGAACAGTGGCTTGGCGGGAGTGCTGACGACAGTGTGGGCAACACAGGACCACAGAGCCCTACACAGCACCAGTGAAGGAGGTTGCTGTCCTCCTGGGCCAAAGGAGCAAGGATCCCCCCAGCACTGCTGCCTACCAGGGCCCCCATTTTCCCGTGCACCCCATCAGTCTCTGGGTTTCTTTGTAATGGTAAGGAGGAGAAATGTCACGTACCGTCGGTGTCCGAATGAATGACATCAACAAACTGTGCATCTGTAGGATCCAGCCTCTCACTTGGTGGCTTTCCCCTGTACAAGGGGCCTGCTGGGTCAAGGCCTGCAACGCAAAGCCGTGCACGTGGCACCACGTCAGTACTGCGCAGCTCGCTCTGCTCACGGCGGACAGCTGCCCTCAAAGCAAAAGGACTGACGGGAGGAAGGGTTTACCTGTGATCCTTCCAAGTGTACCATCAAACATCTGTCCCACAAAGCCAGAGATGTGTGCTCCCAGGCTCACTCCTATCATGTGCAAGGAGTCCAGTGTTGCTCCATCAATCTGAGATTTAAAAGTACTGATGGGTCACAGATTTTAGGCACATAAAAGGCATAAAAAGTATCAGGAGGAGGAATGTAAATGGATCTCCCTACTTCTCCCACATTTTCCCTTGGTGTGTTCCACACTGTGTAAATATTCCCCCTTTGATAGTCCCAGACTATAACCAGCACTCATGTTTGAGGCCCGTACCTGGGAGATCAGTGATGAGAACAGTTCAGGCAATGGCTATATTTTCCTGGGGCAGTGACTGCAAGTGCGGACAGGAATGAGCATTCATGGGCCCCACGAGTACAACTCCCATTGCCCCGTGCGGTTCCTGCAAGGCATTAGCAGACACACGATCCTAATGATCCAGCATCCCTGTTGACTGCCTGTGCCACAGCTTACAGGAGCTGCGAAGTGTAGCTGGTCCCCGTAAGCTGACTTTTGGACATCTAGAAAGTGGAAATGGAGTTTCTATGTATGGGAAAACATATCTGTAGAGTTTTGTGTCCAGAAAAGTACAGACTTGGAGTGTAAACTGAATATTGCAATAAAACACCATCGTACCAAGTCCAAGGGTAGAATCTGTCACTGCAGTATAGTTGCACTTCCAAAAATTAGTATATTCCTTTTTAGGCTTACCAGACATCCTGCTGTTTTAAACACTTCCTTTGTGCCCTTTACATACTGTGCGTTAATGACTATATCATAGTGTGAATGTTCAACTTACCAACATTTCATCAATAAGTTTCTTCAGAATCTCAGCAACTTTCTTGCAGTTTCTGGAAGCATTACCGTAGATGAGAGTTGTTGCCCCCCGGTTCCAATCCACAAGGATGACGTTCATGTCCTCTACAGAAAGCAGAAGATGTACTAAGTCATGGATCCAGAGCGGGGTAGAGCCTGTCAGTCGGTATCCATGGATGATGAATGTAGTTTTCTTGGTCACATCTAGGTACTTGGAGTCTGTTGAATTGAGCTCTTCAGCACAGTTTTGGTTCTGTCTGGTGTAGAGCAGCAGCTTCACTTTCAGGTCTGTCCCTATCAAAGCGTTGCCGATGCTGAGGGCTGTGAACGTGGGACATGTCTCCCCGGGATCTGAAAAGAGCACAGTGTGGCAATCCCAAGGTGAGCACCGATGCCCTTGTTTTGACCTTTTCCTACCTGCCAGCCCTGCGCAGGCACCAGAACATGCGTTGTGAGCTGTCTGAGCTGGGGCTGCTCCTTTCCTCTCCATCATGTTCATGACTGGAGTGACCCTGAAACTTAGGTTTTCTTGCCATGTTGGAACAAAGACAGCAAGTGTACTTCTTGGAGCAGCATTCCCTGAAACAGCACAGTCCTGCTCCCACTAGCAGCTGGGAGATGGCATGGACTCTCTCCAAAAATCCCACTAGTGTGAGGAATGTATTGGAGACTGACAACTAGGATGGTTGCTGTATTGGTTTGAGAATGCAGCCAGATGCTCTGGACAGGTTCTAGGGTAGAGAGATATCCTCATGGTTGGTTTGTAACTCCAGTCTGGAGCTGACAAGCTGCAGGGGATCTTGCTGTTGTGCGGGGCAGCTCAGTGCTTCATTTGTATTTGCAGATGTGGCCTGCTATTTCAGAGTGCGAAATGGGACGCCCTTTGACTGCGTGAGATATGTTACTGGTATCGCTTTATACACAGCTGAAGAGTAACTGAATTTTATGCAAGTGGTGCTTTATGGGACGGTCTCTGCCATTTGAAAGCCTGTCTTTGTTCGTTGCTTTTCCAGCAGAACATCAGCTGAGCCTTCAGAGTCCAATACAATCTCCAGCAGGGCACTGGCAGGGAATGGAATAACTGTCTCCAGGCAGATACTTGCTTACAAAGGCCCTCCCAGGTTTTGTAGCCTCTTCCTGGCTTACAATCCTTATCCCCAAATCACCTTAATCTTACTGAAAAACCTTGTGGGAGCGTCTCTCTCACAAGCATACCCTGGGCTGCAACAATTGTTCAGGCTGCAGTTGCCAGAGAAATCTTCCTGATCTTTGTTGCCTGTACAGTAGGTAGAAGGGTTTAGAAAACCAGCAGCTGTAGGCTAATTGTGCTCTAGCAAATCTCCAATACTCTGCATTTTAATTTCTAAATGATGAAACCCTCATGGTTTCTATGAGCAACTTTCCCTTTTCTCCTCCTATGGAAATCAGGAGCACGACAGTGATATAAATGCTATGTGCCCAGCACATAAAATAATCTGCTCAGTTGCCATAGTTCTGCTAATTACTTTGTAGAAGCCCCAGGAGCTCCAGAAATAAAAGTTAATAGGCTAACAGGATGTTGCAGTTAAGTCCAACTGGATATTTTAAATTGCTACCATAAATTCAGAAATAAATTTTAGCATTTGAAATCCATGGAGTCCTTCCTGTATAAAGCCTATGGTAAAATAGGAATAGTGGGACAGAAGCGGTGGAAAATGAGCCCTCAGCCAGGTCCAGTGAACATGGGTCAAAATCAGTGGCCTTTGAATTGAGGGTGTTCTGCCTCTGTAGTGCTTCAGTCCGGGCTCCCACAGGCAGTGTGACTTGGGGCCCTGCTTGCAAGAGTAAAGGCGACCTGGGTGGCTGTCTCCTGACCAGCTCGCTCTCACCTCGTTCTTACGGTGCCGAGGTGCTCCAGAGAAAGAGCAGCAAGAGTCCTCCTATGTCACTGCCCGTGTGGAGATCGCAACGTAACTAGAGAGAAAAGTTACCATTTTTGCTGATATACACCAGCATACACAATGATACTTAACGACTGTCCTCTAAGTGCTACTGCAACATAAAAAAAATACAATTATATTTATTTTTTACTAATACCTAGAAATTGTTTTAGTTATTGTATAATACTATTCTATAGTATTGTTAATCATCTTTACCGCCACTGAAGCTGTAGTAATACAGGCAGAAATGCCAGGGAAGAATTACTTGGTGCAAGATTGCACTGATTGCTTAATTTGTTTCTGTATCTCCTGCATTGTGCTGCGACTTTCCCAGAGGAGCACTACGTTTGTCACCAGAGCAGCCCAAACCTTCTGGAAAAGAAGAGCTTTTAAAAGAGCTGATCGGCATTTGCTAATACCTACCACAGGAGTTGTTTAAAAAGCCTTGTTACGTCTGCACCAAATCTGTTAGACTTGTTCTATTTTGATTAACAAAATCAGGTCCGTGCTAATAGTGGGGGAAAACCTGCCAGCTTCTCTTCTGGCAGGCTGGTGCATATCCCAGACTCGTCCACCATGTGTTGCAAAGGCGAAACCATGAGGACAGCCAGTTATCCTGGCTTTGCTCTTCATGCTGATAAGCACAGCGACTCTTACCCAAATGGCTGGAAGCATCTCTGAAACTCCAAGATTTCTCTGATGGGGCAAGAGGCTTATTGAGATTAACTCTGCAGGCAATTAAGTGAGGTGGAGACTCCCAGCCTGGCACTGTACGTCAGCCGTGTCCAACAGACCACTTCCCTCCAGGAAAGGTGAATAAATGTCGCAATTAACCCAGTGTCCCATTAACTCGCTTCCAGCCCTGTCGTGGCCATTAGCTTACTGAACAGCCTCAGGCAATTCACTTTTCTCCCTCTGCTCCATCTTCTGACACGTAAAATAGGATGGCAAACACCAGTTCCCGGGACAAGGTGCTCGGACACCTCGGCACTGGTAGCAAGGGGCATACCAGTCTGTTAAGCCCATGTTCCCACACGGGAGCTGGACATCTTTTGTCTCAAGCTTGAGATCAGCCTCTGAGGTGCTACTGCAGCAGGAGGGACACCTTTAGAATATCTTGGTTCTGAAGTTATGTGTGAATACATATATATTCTGAAGTTAGATACTCCCAGGTAGGAGTTGTTGCGCTCATGAGAATGGTCCCAGGCAGACTCTGTGGTGTTTGCTGCATTCCGTGCTACTCAAGGCCTGCATTCCCCTGGTCCCTCTCATTCCTTTCTTGGAGATGGTGTTTGGAGGCTTTTTCTTCCCTCTGTCCTGGATGTCCGTCCTATGGGCAGGCAGGATCTGCAACAGTGGCATTTTGGGGCTGTGATCTTGAGGCTGCCTGCGTGAATAGAACAGCAGCTGGGTTTTTTAACTCCCCGGGTCTGTCCTCCTGCAGAGTGAAGCTCAAGTAGATTTTCCCTTCAGTGGGTCAGTGGTCACTTGGTCAGATTTGTAGTCGTCCTAGCCGTGGTCCTCGGGAGACTCTGTTGCCACAGAGAGCCCACGAAGGGGGCTGCTCGCCCAGTCAGCACCTTGCGTGGGCCTCAGAGAAGTGTGTTGCTGCTTCTGTGTCTCTGCAGTTTCGCTGACGCTCGAAACACTGTCACCTTGCCCGGACTTTTTACAGTGTGTTGCAACAGGCTGGTTTTATGCATCAAAAATGAAGTCTTCAGCTTTAAGCACGTTTCACTCCCACACCGCAAGTCTCAGTGGCATTAGTGAAGATTTCCATCACTTTTCCACAGACTCTGCCCTCTGCCTCTTGAACTGGTCTTCAGAATCTCACTGGGTTTCCTCGGTGCCTTTTCACACAATTCTCTCTCTCCACTTCTTACGACTACATTTTCTACAGCATATTTAACAAACTAAGCAAAACACGACCCCAAGATTACTCCAGAGAACCTGATGAAATACAGGTTAGTATTTATAAGAATACTGGGGTTTTTTTTACA
>NW_010536609.1:0-6947 GCF_000687285.1 Phaethon lepturus | reverse complement strand
TCCCTACAAAGCAGAGCGCGATAACTTTACTTGCTCCCATGTGTATGCTAACACAAGGCAGTACACTTATTTATTGTTACACGGGTTGATTCTTGATAGGGCTGTGAGGCTATCAAATGAAGCTTAACGTTCATAAATGGTAATTCATCCTTCACGTCTGTCATATAAGACACTGCTGAAAAGAAATCATTCTTCTCTGAAGATTTCAAATGACATTTTCAGTGTCGATGGATAGTACTTATATGAATGTTTGCAAAGTGAGGAAAAGATAATAAAAGTTGACTTCTGGTTTTACATTTGGAACTCCTAGAGCTCACGACATTCATGTAACCAGTATAATTTGCTTTTCCAAAATAAGTAACGCTAGTGAAAAACCCTGCGTGGTAACTATAATGCAGAGGGTAGATATATTCATGTTTCTGCAAAGCACAGAAAACGTGTTATATTTGACAAAAACATTCAAAACAAACGGTTGATTCCTTACCTGTTTTCACCCCATACAAAAGGTAGATGAACACAACACACAGCTTCAGCATATAGACTCCCACATGGAACTTCTGCAGGTAAAAGATTTTAAGGATCCCACAATTTCTTTGGCATGTGTCTGCTGTCTCTGACAACAGCTTGCTTTTTTTTTTTTGCTGCCAGTAACAGTAGGTGTGGTAAAAGGAGGAAGTTACCAGCCAAGAAATGAAGACCAGTCTTTAGTTATACAACTAAAGCTGTTTCTTAAAAAGGTGGGGCACCTTCTATTCTACCAGGTTTCTGTATTTTAAATATAGTTTGCCCTGGGGAGTGGCTAATCAGACACAGATGTTTTGGTATCACACTGTAAGCTGCAATTTGACTACATGTGTTGAAACTAAGGAAATTATTGCACGTCTATTTGTCTTTTGCAAAGAATGTCAAAAGGCAGCAAAGAATGTAGGTGTCACTGCAAGTCCGATAAGCATCTGGGCAGGCCAGCACTTGATTTCACAGGGCCCTAAGCTGGTAGCATTCATGACGATCCCTCCTCTCCCACGTCCCTCTGGCTCTCCTGAGCCCTGTGGCCCAGCATCATTTATAACCTACGAGACCCTGTCGTCTTGGGCAGGGGGCAGATGCACAGGACTGTGTTGTGACAAAGGGAAGGTACTGGTGTGAGTCAATCTGGGTCTTGATTGAGCCTCAAACTGGGCTGCCAAGCAACTGCTGTCTTGGATGACACTTGTACATCTGGTATTCTCCACCACATTTCCTGGCAGACCTGCTGGAACCTCATGAATCCAGCTCTAAATCAAGCAAGAAAGGCTTTTTTTTGTTTGTTTGTTTTCACTGCTGGACAGGAGGAAGATCGTAGATGCAAAGAGAGCTGTCAGGGGCAGGAAAGGAAATTGGAGCTGGAAGATCCTAGTGGCAAAATTGGAAAGATGAGAGTGGTGGGGAGTTTGTAAAGGGGTGAGAAAGGGGAGGGGAAGGGAAGAGAGAACAGGGATGGCTGCTGGGTAGAAGCTGTGTGGGAGCTTTGCCTAATGTTTTCTTTGCAGATTTTTTTAACGTAGGCCAGGGAAAGGGAACATGGGGAGGATCAGAAACACCTCATTAAGCACGGGCTCTGGTTTTTCCCCGTGGTAATGACCCAATGAGGAGCTGAACTATTACGGTTCCCAGTTGCATAGCTGTTTCTTTGCTCTATGCTGTACATACTAAACTCTTTGACTTTGCTAATTCTTGGGTTAATCCTTAACTCTGCCTGCTGGCTGTCTGCAGCTCCTTCTTGTTCAGACAAGTGCATGCTGCTTGTCTGGTGCAGGCATGGCTTACACCTCAGACAGAGGAGCACACCCAGCAACACACAGGATCTTTTCACAAGCATCTTGAGTTCTCCATCCTCATGCAGCTCAACAGAGTCTTCCAGGACATGGGCTGTGCTGTGATTCCCTTTGGTAATCACGCAGACAAAAGTTGTTTTTTGTTATTTTGAAGAGGATAAACATTGAGAAAAAAACACCAAAAAAACCCTTCTGTGGAGTCTGGAAGCTGCAAGCTCCAGGAAAATCTTTTTCTGATGCACTGGCAAAAGAAAATAATGTGAAACATTGTTTTCCTTCCAGTTCCTTTCTCACCTCTACCAGTAATCCTAAACTCTGTCAAAATATTTTCTTCTTAGCAAGTTCTGCCAATGGTGTGAAGGAATCGGTCCAACAGTGAAACATGCAAGATGAACAGAAGGCTTTTACCTATTGCAAATGACGTTTGAGAATCAGAGATAAAATGAGATAAAAAAATCAAGAGGGCCTTGCCTTTCTTCTCAGCACAGAAAGAGGTAACAATTTCTTGCCTGAAGCTAAGCCCCACTTGTTTCTTTTCCCCATCCCCCATAAGATTGCCATTTCCCATCTGAGAGCGCTCATCCAAGTGGCCATCAGTTCAACGGGTGGTACACTGGACTGGCAGGCTCTTCCTTGTAACTCTCAATCATCCCCCAAAAGACTGAGTTAACCAGCATTTTAGCATAAATTAGCCTGTTTACAGTACACGTATTGGCAAACATACCCAGGACAGTGTCAGCACTGGAAGCGCTACCCACCACTGCTATCAAATCCTGAGATGAGGAGTTCAAACAACCGCCTGGGTGTACAGATTGCTTCCAGCTCTTGAATCCTGTTGACCAATCTTTCACACCTGCCCCATGCACCCTTCCTCAACCACACACTAGTTAAGATGGTAAAAACTGACTTACGGCTATTTGTTTTTTGTACCCTGAACTCTAACCACAGAATACACAGGAATACTTCTTGGGCCTTCAGAGTTGGAAATGATCCCATCATGAGCTCTGAAATCAATAACAACTTGAGACAATTAAAACTATTTCTTTTATCACATGTAGAAAACATTTAAGATCAGAATTGGCACCAACTTAATTTAACAGAAGATATGAAATAACTTTACATAAGAGAAACATTCTGATACTAGCTCTGAGGTGTCAGCCGTTGTTATTTCACACTCAAAGAAGCATTTTAAACTGCATTTGGTCGCTGTGAGTAGAACCACGTTTTGAATCTGAGCCTTTTTCAGAAATGTTGTTTCCTCAGAGAAGCTTATGACAGCGATGGTTGGATGAAAAAAATTTTTATTCCTGCATCCACTGCATGAAATCTCACCGGTTCACTAGTTTCCTGTGGGTGGAACGTTTTCATGGAGATACTGGAGAGCCAAATCTGTCCACTTCATTTCTTGCTCTTTCACAGACTCAGTTGTGCCACCATTGTCTTGCTCTGGTTCAGGAAGCTCATTCTGAGAACAAAACAGAGGTACAATGCATTCCCCACAAAATACGCTTCCTGAAAGGAGCGGGTTACTGAGATTTCATATGGATAAATACAAAAATCCACAAATGAGACCAGAGGGTGCATCTGAACAATACCTATCATACATACTGATCCACTTAAAAATATTACTAAGACCAGTTATGAACAGTATTCTTTTCACATGAATGTGGTGCTTAATCTGAAAGATAAATTGGGTTTCCAGGACCCTGGGGCCTTGCTGTACACTCTGACTGCATGCATAGTGAAGAAGGAGAATATATAGCAAATGCAAAATAAGTAAATGATAGTACAACGCAATTATTCCATTGCTTGTTTGCAATGCGTTTCTCTTGCTGTTGCCAAGATATTGCATTTATTACAGCTGTTAAGACAACTGCAGCATGTTACTTTCCTATGGCAGGTGAGAAATCCTTCCACTTTCTACATGCTGAACACAGGTGTGGCTGTGCTATATCAGCAGGAGAAGTCAGAAACCCCTACCAGGTGCAACACAGAGCTGCTCATGACACAGTAAGGAGGAAGTATGGTCTAACCGAGATTTCATTTTCCTTATATTGTATATTATTTTTTCCTTCCTTATATTATTTGTTCTCTGTGTTGCTGTAGTGGTGCAGTCACACAGAGTGCACGTTATTCTGCCAGATACCATTTGGGCAAGAATTCCAAGTTCTACATCTCTGGAAATCCCAGCATGAGTGAAATAAAATTTTTCAGTTTTGAAAACAGCGTATGATTTGAGCCTATTTGAATTCACAGGAATCTCTGGAGTGAGCGCTGCATCAGATGCTCAGGACAGGCTTAAATACCACTTTACAGCTGTGCTGTTTGCTCCTTTACAATGCCACTGAGTAAGTCTCCTGTGAATTTGTGCTGGTTTTTCTATGTGATCAGAGCCAATTCCAGCCCTGGGGTTCTTTATAGACACAGTCAGGCCTGCCTTTCTATTGTTAGTTGATGAGCCTTCCTGCTCTGAGGCTGCCATCTCTGTGTGACTGTAAGCAGCTCAAGGGATGGCTGTAAGGAAAGAAACAGTAATGTTTGGACACAGGGTAAAGGCAAATGTCAGCAAGGAACTAGTTTATAATATTTGGCCTGCCTAATAAAGGTTATCCCAAGCAAAGGGAGGTTTGGACTCTGGTATCTGAGAATCGCAGTTCTGCAAGATCATTCCCGCCAGCTCAAATCTTGGCAGGAAAACGTGTGTGCCGTATATATGGATTTTGGATATACGTATATATGCTGTTCCTTGTCCTCTCTGAAAAGACAGTGGTGTAAGGGGTAAAGCTTAAGCAATGTCACTGGCAATCTGGAAATGTCTGTGTGCTAAAAGAAACTAGCAGCGTATCAGTCCCCACGATCTTAGCATGACTGCTTTGTCAGTGCTAGCCAGGGTAAAGCTTGTGTCCCAGAGAGAACAAGGAAAAGGAAAATCTTCAGATACCTCTCGCTTTCCTAGTATCTTCCAAATGGGTAAGGAAGGCATCAGTGGGGGACATCTGAAGCCTCAACTCTGGGATATGTGGGATCAGAGGTAGCTTTTCCCCAGCGGCACCCCTCTGGCGTCTTATCTGTAGGACAAGCTGTACACTGATGAAAAGATAGCTGCCATGCGTTGGATGCCGTGCTACAAGCCAGAGTCCCACTGCAGATGCCAGTTCATGCCCTACTGTCCTTGAACCAGCATCGGCAACACTGTATCTGGAAAAGACTGATTAGGAAGACACTTCAAAAATTTTCAGCTTCTTTTAATGAAATTTCAGAAAGTGGAAATAAAATGTAACCAAGACTGCAACTGTCAGTGTGAGAGTGATCCTCTCTGTTCTACAAGTGAACTGGGAAACCACTTCAAACACTAGTAATGTGAAGGAGAAGCACAGAGAAAGGACGATTCTGCTTCTCCCCGATGCCAAACCCAGAACTGTGCGACAGGAAGGGCACTCCAGTTCCGAGGAGATTCGGCAACTGGTCAGGGGAAGGGGGAGAGAAACATCCACACCCTTGTCTGCACACGGGAATGTCTGGCATATAGGACAGAAAAAGACTGAGTCAGATCCAACCCAGGAACCTTTTGTACAAATTAGCTGCACCACAAGCGACACTGTCTGTGCTGTTTCTTGGAAAGGGCTGTGATAAACACACCAGTCTTAACTCAGATTGATAAGAAGCAATTCACCTACCAGAGGGATAGCCACATCCTCGTACGGCAATTTATCTTCCCTCCATGCATCATCGATCAAATCCAGGATTCTGCCATCCCTTTGCACTTCGCTGTCCATCGCTCTAGCAGGCGAGTACCGCTAAATCTGTGACACAAAGCAGATACTGTTTCTAATGTCTGTGTCCCCAACCATGTGGATGGAGTTTGGACCAGTTTTGATTTGCTTCAGCTTGCTCCAGTTTTGATCCGATTTCTATTAAGCTTAAAACTTTTAAGGAAAACCTTGATTTTCCTGATCCACGCAAAAAGGACTTATAACCATAAGAACTACTTCAGAACTACTTCATCTGAAAAGAACACCATCAAACTGCATTGCAGATTGATCTGTATCAGAGATGAATATATAAAACTAGCCTGTTACTATTCATTATAGAGATTTACATGTGTTTATAGCTACTGACCTTTAGAAGTTCCTTCTGAGTGAGTGTGAGAGCCTACAGCTCCCCCATCCCCTCTAACCCTGCACAGAACCGTTGCTTATGGTTTGCTGCCTACTTGTTTTCAGTGCCGCAACTCACCCACACCTCAGCCCATCTGGGAAAGTCAGAACAGAGGCTTTCATGGCACACAGAATGCTGCCAAAAACCCGAAGTCATAGAATCACAGAATCATTAAGGTTGGAAAGGACCTCTAAGACCATCAAGTCCAACCATCAACCCAACACCCCCATGCCCACTAAACCATGTCCCGAAGTGCCACGTCCACACGTTTTTTGAACACTTCCAGTGATGGTGACTCCACCACCTCCCTGGGCAGCCTGTGCCAATGCTTCACCACTCCATAAAGAAATTTTTCCTAATATCCAGTCTAAAACTCCACCAGTGCAACCTCAGGCCATTTCCTCTCTTGTCCTATCACTAGTTACTTGGGAGAAGAGACCAACCCCCACCTCACCACAACCCCCTTTCAGGTAGCTGTAGAGAGCGATGAGGGCTCCCCTCAGCCTCCTCTTCTCCAGACTGAACCCCAGTTCCCTCAGCCACTCCCCATAAGACTTGTGCTCCAGACCCCTCCCCAGCTCCGTTGCCCTTCTCTGGACACGCTCCAGCACCTCAACGTCCTTCTTGGAGTGAGGGGCCCAACACTGAACACAGGATTCGAGGTGCGGCCTCACCAGCGCTGAGTACAGGGGCACGATGGCTGCCCTGCTCCTGCCGGCCACACTATTGCTGGCCGAGCCCGGGACGCTGTTGGCCTTCCCCAGGAATTGCGGCTCCTATCGCTTCCGGGTCGCTAAGCCCAAGTCGAGGAAACCGGTAAAACAGGAGGACAGTAATACCCGTCTTCCACCCTCGGTTACTGTCATCATTCCAGGGGTTTCTCGTGATGGCTTGATGAGCGCTCTGCCCTCCTTGCAATGTCACGTGGGGCTCGCCCCTCGGTGACTCGCGGCTCGGCGGTGCCGAGGCTGGAGG
>NW_010536608.1:0-18860 GCF_000687285.1 Phaethon lepturus | reverse complement strand
CTGGAGCAGCCCCAGGAGGCCACGAAGGCCGCCCTGCCCGCCGCTGGGCCGGTCTGGGAACGGCTGCAGCTGGGAGACATGTCCGGTGGCTGTTAGCGTGACAGCGAGCATCTCTGCGAGGGAAAATACCTAAAAATTCCCAATATTCTTCCTTGCAGGCTTTGAAGGAAGGATGTCCCGGTGGCGTCGCCATGTGCAGCGGCCCGCCTGGAGGGAACTGCGGTCATCGCTTGGGTTGGCAACGCAAAATGCCACTTTGGAAATAGCAGCGCAACTTCAGACTGCAGCGATCCAAGCATGGGGAATAACCATTTCAGCGCAGTGCTGGAGGAAAAATTAGCTGAATGTGTCACGTATTTCACTCTCGGTCAAAACAGTCTAGCCCTAGGTTGCTGGCAGCAAAGGTCAAGAATAGTTTTTAATCAAAGGTTTTGTAATAATACAGTATTGCCTTTAGACCACCGATTTCATGCTAACAAAACATGTATTTTGTAACCTGTTCTTTCAGCACCTTAATATTGGAGACGAGTTCTGGTAATAAAATTGTTACACACATCTGTATTCTTTAAGGCATTTGACATTTTTCCCAAGCCAAAACAAATCACCCCCTTCTGGATGGCCTATGTCTGTACTGGGGATGACTTTTGTCAAGCCATCAGTAAGATCTTTTCCAGGTAATGAATGCCCCCAAAGATCTTTCTGCACAGTTACCTTTTTGAAATGTAGCTTGTTTTATCTAGGGGGTCTACATTTAAAAAAAAAAAAAGTAAAAGTCTCACTGGTTAAAATGATAGCTCCATATCAAAGTTCCCAGCCTTTAAAACATCACCAGGCAGTTCAAAAGAATAATTTTAAAGCATGACAGTTCACAAGAACCATTTTTAGGCTAAATATGTATTTTGTTCCTATTGAGATATGTTTTGGTACAAAGCAATTTAAATAGGTTTGGGGAACCTGACATGAATTTAGCATTCACTTAGAAGTTTTTATTAGTAGACTTTCATTTACTGCAAAGCAGATTCTGTTGATTAGCAGCATGGTTACCACTGACCCTCAGTTAACACCAGATACCTATTTATCTTGAGTGATGCAAACACCTCTACAAAAGAGGACAGACCATTAACTTCATCAGGTTCCTCCTGTTATGCCAAGCAGAATTAGAAGTAGAAAATTACAAGTGAAAGGCTCTGTAAAACAAACAGAGAATCTAATGGGACTACTAGGATTTGCTACAATAGTCCATTTTAGTGAATGTTAATAAATTGAATGTGTAACTTAAGTCTACAGCCCTAAAATCCATTATGTTGTCCAGGTAGAGAATCCCCTTTGCTTAAGCACAAGTGTTAATAATTATTTTTTAATTAAACTGTCAGATTCTGATATCATAGTTTTCCTGTTGTTCATGTCATTTTAGGTATTCCACAGAAATGTGTTTTCATTTATATCAGGAAGATTTCATATTAGATGTCATGCATTCTTTTAAAGCACAGGCAGTGCCAACATTAAGAAATGCCTGACTGTAGAAGACACTTTATTCACGTGGTGTTGAGCTTTAGCAAAGTGTGTAACATGTCAGAAATATTCATTACAATGATTCACAATTACAGTAGGCATAACTAACTTTTCAGCTGCATATTTTAGTAATAGTTATTCGTATAAGTCATTCCTGTAGAGTGTGTACCAAGACTGTATTTCTTACAGGGTTTTTTGGAGCACACCCTGATTTTCAGGAAGTTATGCACGCCTATAAAATTCACAATCAACTCATCACTGTGTGTGAGAGCAATTACCCAACTGCTTGAATAACCAGTGTATCAGCTGGGAAAAAGCAAGTGGCTAGAACACTCACAGGACTACAGTCCTCACCCCAATTGTACAAACAGTCAGCTCAACTGAATAGAGGTTTTACTGACAGGTCTAGAAACTACATGTAGACTTTATCTGCAACAAATACCTCTGCTATAATTTCTTTAGGGTGTTACCAACTAAAGTGAAACAGGGAAAAATAAATAGTATATTCATAATATATTCACACTCAGCATTGCAGCTTAACAGTAATACCATATTCAAATCCTGTTGTATAAAGGTGCAGATATGGCACATTTTGGCCCCTTGATGCCCAAAAATCCAAAAATGAGGGAAAAGAGATGCAGGCCGTACAGGAGATGACATGTAAAATGGTATAAAAAAAAAAGTACATGAAAACCAGTACTATAGCTCTTTATCAATTTAATGATTAAATTAACTGCAAGAAAGCACAGATGAAGGTTAAATTGGTAAAGACTAGATGGCAACGTACTGAATCCTTATCGCCCTGTCAGTGTGGAGCCCACAAACACCTATGCAAAAGGGTGCTGCTTATGCTCTGGTATTGTGCTTGTGAGGCAAAGCTACGCTGCGCCAGGGCACTCACTGCAGCTTAAGAGTGTCCAAAGTTAATTTATGGCAAGCTAGCCACTGAGCACTCACTCGCTGGAATATATCTCACATTAATTTCCCCTGACAGACAACTAATGCTTCAAACTATTCCTAGTAGAATTGAGCACCAGTAGAGTGATCTTTGCAGGCAGAGCTTAACACCAAAGCAAGAACTAGCCCTGCTGTACTTACATTATGCTGCTGCTATTCATCAGAATAGCTTTCCTTCCACGGGGGGGGGGGGAAGGGGGGGGAAAAAGGATTGCCTACACCGGGGGGGGGGGAAGGGGGGAGAAAAAGGAAAACACCATCTCAGCATTTCATTTCCCAGCAAGAAAAAGTACACTACTGATAGCGTTACCAGGTGTTTCTGGTAGAGCTGTTGGCATTTTGCTGGCTAGTTATCACTCTGTACTCCTCCTGTCCACATATTCTAGACTTCAGTTGTGCTTGACTATGAAAAGCCCTCACTGCTATGGCCAGGTGTGTATTACAGCTGTCATTCGCCTGTTCTGTTTATATTTCCCCCTTCTTCACTTTCCCACATGAAGAGCCTAAAAGCTTCTCACACATGAGGCAACAGAAAATTCCATCACATTTCTTTTTTCCTTCTCTCTCAAACTTGCTCTTTCACAAAGAACAAGGAAAATGCTTCTATACACAAATGACATTACAATAAAGTGTCTTCAAAGTCCTTATAGATAAGGTTTATTTCACCCAGTATGTCCCCTACTCACCACTCAGCTCACTTTAGGAAATAAAAAAAAACACATCTACCATTTCACCCTTACCTTCTTTCTCTGTCAGAGAGATTGTAAGCATTATTACACTAGTGTCTCTCAGCTTCAAAAGCAAATTAGCAACATAACGCCTCTCAAAAAAAAAACCAACAAAAAAAAAACCCCAAACACCACAACAAAACTGCAGGAGACGATGGGCAATCTCCTGTCACATTACTCGTGGGCAATTAGCAAAGAGAAACAGAAGGATGAACATGATCATACTTTCACTAGGTAAACAAAGTTTACCTGTAAAATAGATTTGTTGCTAAATGTAGTCCAAAGTATCAATAGAAATTGTGCATGCCATTTGGTCTTTCATTCATTAAGCACATTGATCTTGGAAAACATGATTCTGACTAATGAGCTGCGGTTAAGTGGATCTTGGGTTCTTATTTTGTTGCTATTCTAGTGAAAGATCTGGATTCAGAGTAGCTGATGAAAGAAAAGCTTCAGTGCTTCAGCATTCTATCAGCTTCTCAACCTAATCTCCAGGACAATTCTCAATTTATTTACTTAAAGATTATAAGCATCACCAAATCCTATTCAAGAGCTTGGCTAAAGTAGATTTTGTCATCACAAATGGAAGAAGGATCAAGGATGCAGAGTTCCCAGTTAGGAAACTTCACTAGAAAGTACTCTTCAAAAGTATTCTGAAGAATACCAGTAAAAAGACTGCACCACTTCCAACCACTCAAGTACTTAATTCAAATAATGCATCATTTACTACTTCTACGAAAGCAGGCAGCATGTCAAAAGATGCAGAACCAACTGCTTTTCTTGGAACTTTCACTGAAAGTGATGTTTGTGGTTAAGTTTTACCGATTTAACTGGGTCCATGCAGGTATTGAAAAATAAGTAAAATTATTTTATCTCATTAATCTTTCCAAATAGGTCACAAAATACAGCTTTCTTCAAAAACAGCTGCATGTACTAATTTCAAGATTGTTAACAATGGTTCTTACAACAAACCGCAGAATTCACTGTAGAATAGGCACCCTTTCTTCAAAAGCTTTCAAGACACTCAATATATTTGTCTCAATAAAATTTATTTTTTAAAATAATCTTTTGTTGCTAGGCAGAAAAGTCATTCAAAAATAAGGTGAATCCAGCAGACACCCAGAGAAGCAGCTCCATCACTGCACAAACCAACATATGTTTTAATACGAAATCTTCTGAATTCAGAGATTTGTTGAAGATTTTCCACAGTTTGATAGCAAATAAACAGCTCTTGCAGGCTAACGAGGCAACTTGGTTAACAGTTGACTTGCATAACAAAAAGGCAAGTTACACTTTCTTTCACTTCAACATGAGTTTTCTTCAACAGCAATAGCCATAACTTGGCTTCACCTTTGTACCGGAGTATGTGGAAGCACTATTAAGCTTGTATTTGTGGCAGGACTCTGCTTACAAAAAAAAATTTAAAAAAATAAAAAAATCACTTGGCACACATTGTTTGTACTCAACAAAAATCAAGGCAATGCTTTGTAAATCCCTGGAAATGTTCCATTCTGAATTTCTAAAGCCACTTGCTTTGGGTATGATGAACAAATTGTCTTACAACAGTCTACATTGTATGTGTGGCTGGCAGGAAAGATTTTGAACCTTCTCAGTGGAAGATGGTAGTTTCATCATTTTAGCTCCAATAAAAATACTAGGACTCCAATTACTACTTGATAGGCAATTTCCAATTTCAAGCCACATCTGTTTAAAATTTCTTTTTGCTAATTTATTTAAGCAGTGTTATCAGAACACAACAAAGACTGATGGAAAAGTCATTCAGTGTTTTGCAGGGGGAAAAAAACCAACCAAAAAACAAGAGATGAAAGAGAAACTGCTGAACGCAAAGAAATAACTGCAACTCAACACAATGCAGGGAATATAGCAGCCTTGAATACATAATACTCCACACACACTGATTCCTCATTACTTAACAATCCTAAAAAAACTATGCCAGAACAAAGACTTGCCATAATAGTTTTCTTTTAAAGGTCAAAAATTAAGTTACACTGTGAGTGATGATTTATTATATTTATTTATTTTCCATATTGTTTGCCCTGCTGGGAATGAGTATGTATGAGGTGTGTTTATTTTTTCAGCATTTCACAAACCACAGGCTGAGTGTTGGTGACGGGAAAGAAGTATTCTGTCAACTTTCAAGTGAGTGTCCCTATTGAGGTGCAGCTGTCCAACTACAGTACAGCTCACTTCTCTGCATTTTTGTGAGCATTAATTAGCGTCCGTCGCATCGCCTGGCTCCTGGCCCTGTTTTCTTCGTACTGGAAGACAGATAAGGAAATTAATAGATCAGCTGTTATCATTAAACAGATAAGTCAAATTTAAAAGTGTAGAGAGCACTTATGACTCAGGAACAGAAACAGTATCTTTGATTGATGCATTAGAAATGCAGTTCTTTTTAATATCTATATATTGGTTCATTTTTACTTTGAAATTACCATTTATTTGATTAAAATACATGTTTCTAAGTTTGAGATTATTCAGCTAAAGAGCATTAGAACATTCTAATAAAGAAGATTCAGTTAATCTTATGGAGGAACTTAACTGTACAGCCATCTTATGTACAATTCACACATGAACTAAGAAAGAGTTGCATTGGTGCTATTCTAGACTACAGGTCAGGCTCTTTTCCTTTTAAAAGATACTGATTAATTTAAGTGTGTCTGCCTTCTGAAACATGAATTTGTCATCACAGACTTGGTCTATTTTTGATCCTGGTCATTAATTATATGTACAGAAAGTAGTATACCAATATGAAAGGAACAAAGGCAAATTTGGGCTGAATTGTTTGGAGGGTTTTTTATAGTTTAAAAAAGAAACACAACAGAGATGGGACTCCAGTGTGAAAGGGAATCAAGGAAGCCTTCACAGTTTAGATACATGCATAAGATGACCATGCTTTCAAGTATGGCCCTGCACTAGCAAAAGCCTGTAGACTGAGCAGCCTAACTTTCTTTCATTGCAGCCAAAAAGGAAACCGTTGCATGGCTAAAAAATGAAAAATTAAAAATCAATGCATTGTTTGATATACATTTAATGAGAAGCAAATTATTCTTGGCCTGAAGTTAGAGCATATATTTGTTCAATTTTTTAATAATTGGTATCAAGAATAAAGCCCAAGTAACCCACAAATACTCAATTCTCTATGTAATATAACCTACTAAGGAGATTGATTTTGGAAAGGATTTGCAGTTTTTCACTCATTATACTGATTGGTTTATAACTGAAATAATGGCCAAAAATATTAGTTAACATTTACAGAATACTTAACTTTTTCCCATGACAATATCTAATTTTTCAATAACCCATACATGTTTTTACGTAGGATGAGAACAATGGATCTTGTTGGATCTACATCTGTACCTATACCTATTCTACGCTTGTGAGCAGCCTTTCAGGGGCTTCCTAGTAATGGCATATCAATGTAGCCGTATTTTAAGAAAGCAGACAAATACAGCTACCAAGAACTCATTTTAATGTAAAGGCTTCAATGGAACAAAATAAAATAAGATTACATGGAAAGAAACTTTACTTCATTATTTTCCAGATCTGTGCTACAGTTTTTACAAGGGGGGAGAAATAATATTTGACACAGGCAGACAAATGGGAAAGAGGGGGCCCAAATTGTTCTGGCTATCATGCACTTGAAGTCTCCTTTTTTAGACATGATTGTGAAAATTAGTAAGCACAATTTCAAGTTAAAAGGTGTGTGAAAAGTTCATTTATGTGTTCTGTCATGCAGGCATGACAACTGCAAATATAAAGACCAGTTGATACTCTGCTGAAAATGTGCCCATTAGCTAGTTAAGCTGCTTAAACTCCTAGACTCTTCCATTCCTTTGTATCTGCAGCTGTAGTACAGCAATGATCAGGTCCTAAGCAGCAATGTTTTCATTTAGGGCCTAACTCATCAAGCAGTTGCAGTCAGCATAACTGACTTCAGTAATAAGTGTTACTCATGCAGAAGTGACCATTACTTCTTTATATTCAGAAGCAACATGTGAAGTGTCAGTTCCTTTTTGCAAATATTTGCAATATTTGGTTAAAATGTGTGTTTGCTTATTTTTGTATATCTAAAAATAGACCATGCCAGTCGTTAAAGCCAGATTTTACCTGACAAATTTATCAAAAAAAGTTTAAATTTGGTCTCAAATGTCCACTCCAGAATGGGCTTACATTTCAAGGCCTATTTATTGATTTGTATTACTTAGTAAAAAATTCTACTTCTATGCTGTGAACTTTTTTATTTATTAAGCATTTAACTCAGAGTAAATTTGTTTCTTACCTCTTTCTTTAAGCACTTCCGCATCTCACGGTCAATATCATTGCAATGGCCAAAAAATTTCAAAATGTTGTGCTGGTAAGTTGGGGAGAGAAAAAAAAAAATTACAATTCAAAGGTTTCTTCCTCTGAAGCTCTAAATTTCTTAGAAGTCACTTGCATTTTGCAATATATCCTGTTCGTCTTTTCCTTTTCTCCTTTTTGTGTAAAATGATGCTTTGTAACTTTTTTACCAAGTAGCTAGAAGTTAGTAGTTCAGAGCTACTCCTGAACCTCATTTGAACCAACCCTGCCTTGCTGAAAGTTGAAGGTACTCACCATGTTGTATAACCAGACTAGAATAGGATACCTAAGCTGAAGCTATGAAGTTTAAATGTAGAACATACATTTTATTGATCTAGGAATTAGTCTTACAACTTTCACTCACACTAGGTTGAATAACATACCAAAAATAAATATTCTGAACTCTAGTTTGTGATACAGAAAGATGTAGGCAGATCTACAGGCATCCTAGAGTCCATGTCCTCTGTGCTTTAGTTTTCATTATTTCTTCATGACTTAGAGAGGCAAAGGACTTGATGCTCCATCATCCCAACCACATGAAGAACATGCTGTTGGTCCAGAAGATGCAGGCAGTAGACTTAAATGACTGAAATGTTAGAACCAGTATAAAAAACAGGGGATTAAGTCTCTCCAGATCTTGACATTAATAAATAAGATATATTTACCATCTTTATGGCACAGCTCAACTATGAGCCTTATGCATACTCAGGTGTTACCTAGTTTCTGAAAAACTGCATTGTCCTCACGAAGGCATTCACCAGCTAACCTGATGATATTCACCATAAAAATCTGTCCTCTTAGCCAGGATTTCCTGAAGCAATTTCATATTATCAGCCATCAAATCACTCTCAGAATGCATTCTTCTAAAAGGACTGCTTTTTCAGAGCAATGCTTGCTACCATGCCACTGAATCTTCCAGCAGAATCTGGTAGCAGAGCATCCAAGCAATTCAGAAGACCTGAAGGAGTGGAGGTTTGAGTAGATATTTACAGCTATACAATCAATAGAGACAATTTGACCAATCTTCTAGAGAACTAATGAATTCTAAAAAGACCACGAAGAACAAAACAGATGAGAATGAAGTCGCTTCCACATTTCAGAGCAAAACCTATGCGTATTTCTGTAGCAGATGAGCAGCTAGATGGATTTATACAAGTAATACAGGAACACTGTTAAGAATTCAAACAGTGGACAAAATTTCAGCCAATGAAACACAATAGAAAGTAGGAGTGGGTTAATAAAGCTTATGACAAACACTTAACTATAGGAGTGCTATAATTAGCTTGTTTATACCTCTCTGCTTTATAAAGAGCATCAGATGACACTCTGAAGGAGTTGCATGTGATAAATGGTCACTTTACTGCAAGCTGATCTTGCTTTTACAACATTTTCATTTTAGCTAATACAGATTTAATTTTGTATTCTATTCCCATTAAATTTCAAGGTGAGTGCTCACATTCCACGCTAACTCCACTCTTACTAGTGCATACAGTGAGTTGAATCTACGTTTATTCCTAATGATGTCAACTTTTTGGCTCAGATTATGAGAAAAAAGAACCAGTTTCTCAAAAACAGTTATTGTACCTATTACAGTGATACAATTGCAAGACAATATGCATTTTGTTCAGCTGCCATCTATAAAAATAAGTCTCTTTAAAGCACACACTTGGCACCAGAGTGGCGTTTATTAAAAAAAAAAAAAAAAAAAATCAAAATAATGACATCAAATAGGAATCCCATTAATCTCTCCTCGCTAGATGCAAAACTTGATATAATGGGCAGGTTCTAGATAAGAAATAAGGTAAATCAAACTGGCTTTTGTGAAAATGCACACACAGGACACCCAATTAAAAAATAATGCTTTTCATCCTTCAGGAATATTAATTTAAATTGTACATAAAGGTTCCTAGGACTTTTTGGCATTATAACAAAACAGCAGGTAGTCACTGATAACTGATTAAGATCACTGACTTTTCAGATTTCAGTGACTTCAATTTTAAAAGAATATTTCAGGACATTTCCCTTGAATTTTAAATGAAAATGTATTGCCTCCTTTCAACTGAGTGTGAAAGAAGCCATCTTCACCCTTTCTGTTCTGAAACTGCTAGCACAAATACCCTCTCATAGTTGAGCACAAGACTGACAAAAGTAATTCCTCTTCATGTGAAGATCAACTTCAAACAAAACCAAGAGAATATAATCCTGTGCATGACTGTATTACTGCTACTCCTAATCCCTTCATAAATCAAATTGGCAAGAGATTCATTTAAATCACTTGCTGTCAAGGAATTCAAGTACAGCTTTTAGTTCCAGTTCCCTCTTAAACTCAAGGCACTCTAAGCTACATTATGTAAAAAGCCTATAATACTTGTATATTAACATTCATTTTTATAAAAACAAAACCAAAACAAACCAGTCAACCATTATTTTCAAGTAGTAAATGAGTATTTCTGGATTCTCTAGTCAAAGCATAGAAAGCCCAACTATGAATGTACCAAAAAGGACAATGATTTGTGTGATCTGAACGTATTTTCTTTCTTGATTGGATCGGTTTTCACAACTATGAAAAATGAATAACATTTTAATTTTATATTGCCTATAGAACTTTTATTCTCCTCCTAACTGATAGTCATTTTATTTAGCAATCCTTTTGATACTATAGTATCAAAGAACAAGAACAAGAGTCTTCTCAATTCTAGCTACTGAACACTTTTAGCTACAACATTAAAGTAGTTTCAAAAAAAAAAAAACAAACCACTAAACCCACCCACAAATCAACTTTAAAAAAAGAAAAAAAGAGTTTCTACAATTTCTAAAATTACCTAAATAATTTTTAGGCAAATTAAAATTTTAGAATTCAGAAGGAAAGCATAACTTTTACATTTCATACAACTTTTAAAGCTTGGGGATGTTCTGTACAAGAACCTTGTATCGCAGGTTTAAAAAATTTAGACAGTGCATAGGAACAGATAGGCAACGGTATGGGAAGTACCACCTATAAGATGGCATCAACAAATTCCAGCGCATCTACATTTCAAGATATTGCACTACAAGTGCCAACAAAAACCAATTAAATGTTGCTGAACAAAACCAGTAGAGTATACTCACTGCAAGTGAATTTTAGTATAAAAAAGTCTGTTTCCTTCATTGTTGTAATTTAGAAATCATAAGAAAGTATGGTACTGCAAAAGTTTTTTTCTATTTTAGTTTAGTTACTTTAAAATCTGCAAAAATGTCATTATCCCTCTTTCATGCAAAACATCTTCTCTCACATTTCGTGTATTACCAGCTTTGGTTTTGCTTCTGCAATGACTTCTGCAAAGAAAAATTTAGAATTCTGCTCAAAACAGTAAAGCTAGCATATGTATCGTCTTCAAATTTATACATAACTGCATTACAAAAAAATGTATAAACATCTGAGCATGGAGGTGAAAACATTGCAGATTGCATGTAATGGTGTAAACCATTGTTTTCACATTCATAGTCAACATTTAAGTATATTTTTTTCTCAGTGGAAGCTATGAAATTGAACTTTTTATGCACTAATACAGAAATAGATGAGTACAGAGCACCTATTCAGAGCATACAAGAGACCTGGGAAGATAATTAACAATATTGCAACAATGCTGCAGATAGCTTTCATTGCAGGGGCTGACTCTTCTACATCTAGAGGTTTACTACAGAGCCAAAATTAAAAAAGGGTTGTAAACGAGTGAGATGAAGATTCTATCCCCTTGAAGCAATGAAGAGCCTTGAGAAGCCTGAAGACAACTTGGCATTTTACATCCTTGGGTAGGTGCCTATTAAGAAGATGGAAGTCATGCAATAATTTGCATGTAGTTCTCCAAGCATTGAATGGAAGCCACACTCCATGCCCGGATCCCCATCAACACATCTGCTCATAAACAGACTGAAGCATCTGCCCAGTAGACAGCTGGAATATGGAAATGCTGCAAGCATACAAAAAGAGGACATTTGAAGTTGCTTTTATTATTGTTTTTTGAGGGGCACACAGTACTAAAAGGTACAGAAGTTATTTCAGCTCTTAAAATAGGTCCGTAATTGTCAAGCTGTAGCACAGGAAATGTTAACATGTGTTTTATTTCCTAAAGAAATCACTGGCAAGATTTTACCCACAGTCATCAGGTACCTCTTCAGTGAAAACCTACTACCTACATTTCATGGCTGTTCTGCCTAGAAGAGGTTTTTCTCTCCATGATCATATAATATTCTCACTAATTTATCTGACACTCATTTCCCCAACCCACCCACTCTTTTCTCTGCTCAAAACTCCTTACCTCCTTGTGACACTTCTTGAGCAGACTGATAACTAGGTTACATTCTTCAGTGTGCAGATGAGGAGACAGGTCTGGATGCATCTTTAGTCAGGGACAATGTTAGTAGTACAAGGACAAGAATCTGAGAAAACTTCCACCTGCCAACATTAAAATATGCAAATATAACTAGAAAGTTTGAGTTAACCACTTAAAATATTACCATACAGTATCATTTTAATAAAAATATTTTTAGATCAAAATGCAGGTTAATATGTGTAATTTATATGACACAGTTAAAGTAATTAAAACCAGCACATGTTTGTTGTTCTACACAGCCCAAATGTTAAAAGTTAACTAGACGTTTGTATTTTTTGCTATCATGGACATTAGCATGGACTTGGGATTTTAATTTTCAGGGACTCCCTAGTAGCATTAATCTTTCTTGAACTGCAGATTATCTTTTCACTTTGCTACTTCAGTTTTCTTCTTCCTAGCTTTACAAAAGCTAACTATATGTAATTTTATTTCTACCTTCTACAAAGATGGATCAGAACAGGAAGCACAATGATATTTCATTACAGCACTCTGAGAACTAGCACCTTTTTTAGTGATCTATATGCTTTTTAAAAAATCCTGATCCAAAGTATGGATGATGCTTTAAAAAACAGTACTTAACTACTTAATCAAACCAGTAATGATTTTTTTTTTTTTTAATTATACCCAGTTGGAATCTCCCTTCTTGGATCTTCACATTGTTGCCTCTTCCCCTTTCACTGTGCTCCTCTGAAGAGCATCTGGATCAGTCTTCTGCATGAATCCCCCCATTCCTTCAGACAGTGGAAGACTGCATTTAGGTTTCCATCAAGTCTTCTCTTTTGAACGCTGACGCAGCCTAGCACCCTTAACCTTGCTGCATATGCCAGCTGTCCACTCTCCTGACCTTCTTAGTTTTCCCTTTGCTGGACTCGGTTTTTCATCATGTCTGTTAGACTGTGGCACCCAAAGATGAAGACAGTACTTCAGATGCGGCCTCAAGACTGCCAAGAAGAGGGTAATAATAATAACTTCCCTTGACCTGCTAGCTACACTTTAACACAGCCCAGTATGCTGTTAGCCTTTGTTGCCGCAAGGGTGCACTGCTAAATCATGTTTTAACTTCATGTCAACCAGGACCACCAGGTCCCTTTCTGCAAGGCTCTGTGGGGCAGAAGCAAACTTCATTCTAGAAATAATTTTTATATTACCTTCCAATTAAAAAAAAAAAAAGAAAAAAAAAAGAAGTAATTTTCAAGATCTTTTGTTGAAAAGGATGAAAGCGTCAGATGATAGTGGCTGAAATAAGAGGGCATCTTTGTTATGGAAGATGACTTCACCAGGAAGGGAAGTCCAGTTCATACCAGGACAAACAGGCTCATCTTGACAAGGTTCTACTTCTATGACCCATACTGCCACTGAATTAAAGAGATGCGTTTGTTTGTTTGTATTTAGTCACTCCACCTCCTCCCAAAGAGATCACCTTTCTAGCTGCAGTACATCAGGCAAATATGACAAGTTACTTAGTACAAGTACGACTTAAAACATCGCTTAAAACATCGCTGTTTTAACACTCCAGCTAAACAGACAAGCTAAATACTAGTAGCCAGTGGTCAGATTTTACAATTGCAAAATGCCAATATTCAGCTGCAGTGCTGGCAGCTATAATCTACACTGCTACTTCTAGAATACTCAAGTAATATATGCGGCTTGAAGAGGTATGCACACTAATTTACCCAGTATTTCCCATCATGTATTCAGCTTAACAAGAGTTACATTCCCACAAGCAAAGTAGATTTAAAAAATCCAAACAGATTTAAAAGCCTCTCGAGATCCGTGAGAATATGTTCCACATAGTGTTGCAAACACATGTGGTAATTTCTTTCAGAAGTCTTCCCCATACTATCCAGGAGTCTAATATTGCACTACATATACTCTTAGCACAGAAGTTGGAAACTGAACAAGTTGCTTAAGCATTCTATTCAATAAATTAACAAATGAACCTTTAGAAATATGGCAGCAGGAGCATGACTGTAACAGCAAAGTGATTAAGAACCCTGCTGTGTTATTGCCACCAGCTTCTGATTGCATGCCACACTAAGTCAATGTGTTTTAAATTTATCAGTAGATTTTTTTTTTTTTGATAGCACTAGAGTTAGCATTCCCTTGAGAGGGTGACCTGCTCGATGACTGCATATTACTTTAGCATGTGTGAACCCAGCTGATTATTAAATCTCTCCATCATTCAGCCTCCGACTGCTCTTCCTAAAACCGTCATCTGAGCTGGCTGACTCAGAAAGCAAGACTAATGCTCTCATGAAATAGGGAGCATACACATCAGCACAGGCCAGACAGTCAAAGGGAGCATTTCAAGGAAAGATTCATTCTTTCTAAACCAAGATTAGTAATCACTGCCATTGTTTACAAAATTATTCGCAAATAAAGTGGATAAAAGCTATCAATGCCACAAATAGATAGGTGACTATTTCATCAATTAAAAGCAATTCTAATGACTCAAATGAATTTTCCAACAGCACCTCTCACAGGATAGATGCTACAAATCAGAGGTCCTAACTGTCACACCAGTTCACACATCAGTACTCCTGAAATCCATTTTCAAATAACATTCAGTATTAAAATCTTTCAAGTTCAATTACCAGATATGGTACCCAGCTCATATAAGCTGCAATGGATTAAAGTAACAAAACATCTTACAGTGGTCATGGAAGGCTTAACTGGAGCCTTTAAGTACTTTTGAAGTTCATGACTGAACAGTGTTATCAGTGCTCAATATCGTATTTGTGTTTAGGAGTGTCAGATTAGACAGTGATCTATAAACTATCAGAGAAGGCTAAAATATTTTTGCTAGAGAGGAATCACTGACAGACGAAAGAGTTTCAAGAGTAACAAAAAAATGTATGAAAAAAAGGACAGCATGAGCTATTGGTTTCCTTAGTTTCTTTTTAGTAATGTTCTAATCTAAAATAAAGATAACAGATTGCCATCTTACCAGAATTGAAGTCCACATGGACAGAATTTTACATAGGTGGTAACACAAAAGGTAATCGAAGTATGAAAAAAATACTGGAAAAAAAATTTTGCAGAAGAAGATTGGGAATAAGCAATATAAATTGCTCTGAAAGAACTACTAACAGAAATGTTGGATAAAGAATGTCAAGGTAAATATGCGATTGCTGCAGAAGAAATATTAGCAGTGAAATAGAAGAACAATATTAAGAAAATACAGGAATTGCTTTAGGAGGAAAATGGGCTGCAAAATGCTAAGCAAACATTAATATCTGAAGTGACTATTTGGAGAGAAGTATTTAGATGAACTCTTTACGTAAAGGCACTGACATATTTCACTGGGTTGCACAAAAATCGTCTGCTCTTTAACGTGTCTTATATGAGATTCTGAGTTCTGCTGTTTTTCCCCTCCTTGTTAAAAATTACACTTCATATGTATCTCAATTATTTGATTGAAATGCCATATGAACTAACTGCAAACTTCTATAAACTATTAGGCTCTGAAGGTAGAGGACATGGATAAAGACGACTGATCTTTCAACTTCCTTAATCAGTTTCTAAATCTATGCTACCCTTCAGGGAAAACAAACAAACAAACAAAAATGTCTGGTTCCAATATCATGTTCTGTGTAGTTATCTTAAAGTAGGGAAAATAGGGAATATTCTAGCTTTATGGTTTCCAACATAAATGACTTTTTTTTTTTAAATCAAAAGCCTAAACTTCAAAATTCTCTACCAATGATACTGAATTTCCAATGCTAATACTTTTGTTTAGAAAAATAATACTTAGAAGCTAATTTCTTGCATAAGCAATCCTGAAGATTAAGTATATCAAATTGCTAAAAATGTCCAAACAGGAATCAACAGAACAGTTATCAAACAGGAATCAACAGAACAGTTATCGAACAGGAATCAACAGAACAGTTACCAAGAAGCATTTGATTGGCACTCAGTCCTAATCTAAAAACCTATCTATATACATGTTCAATACATTAAATATTTAGCATTAATGTGCAAAAGGAAAAAACACCTATTATGGAATTCACAATAAAACTGCAGATACCTAGCAAGTGGACAGAAACCAAAAGGCTGTCCCAAAAGAGCAGGCAGTAACACTGTATGCATTTCATTCACACTCCTGTTTGGCATCAAAGTCCAGGATTAAGTGCTTCTCTCCACGTGCTAGTTTCTCCTCCTGACCCTATGGGAAATAGCAGCAAAAGGACCCAGCCGCGTGGAGAAAGAAAGGGTTTGGTACATTCCCACTTCTTTCCCAAATGAAGCATGAGATCAGCATGTCAGGAGTCCAGGGAAGTTCCTTTCTTCTCTCAGAATCTCCCACAAAGTAACTAGTTTCCTGATGCAGAAGAAAAACTGAATTGGTTACTTCAGTCTCACTGATTAGCTTAATGCTTAGTATTTCCATGAGTGTGGAACAATGAAAGAAATGTTTAAATCTAGGTAATTGCTTTCCTAAGATGCTTTTTTGTATTCCATTAAAATGTGTTAGAAGACTATTTTACAAACCAAGTTTTGCTAGTTTTTCCATTCAAAAAGTTGCACACAAAAGTAATTTTTTCTAAGTTTCTAAAGTCAATAGTAAAAAAAACCCCACACCATAAATTCACATATTGCTTAGAAAAATGACTCCCTAAAGCAAAATGCAAATCCTTGTTTACCAACCCTGAAGATGAAAAATTGCATCTGAGCATCTACATTACTAATCATTAAGCCCCTTAACCAGAAACACAGAGCTTTCTACAGTACTATAGAACATACACATTTGCTGCAAACACTCAAATAATACACAGCAGCAGCATGACCATGCAAACAAACGAGAACATGTACTAACAGAAGGAAGGGCGAACAGATCTTCAAATTCCTATAAAGCTCAGTCACAATGCGTAATATTTATTTTTGCACTTCATTTCACTGTCGTCTTTGAGTAAGACCAGACATTTGGGTTTTAAGTTCTCAGTTACATAGTATTGTTCTGGCTTTGGAGAAAAATACTTGCAATCCAAACAGCTCTTTGTTTACTCAAATCATGGATGTTTTCTGTAAGATTATAAAAAGTTCTAGCATAAAAAAGGATTCAGCTCCACACTTAACTGGTTAGTGTTACCTGAAGATATTATTCATGTCACTTCAGCAAAACTTTGGCATTCCTAGTATTAGCGTTCATACACAAGTCATAAATATTTTTGATAACAGCTTAGAATACTCATATCAGTCATACAGTGACATGAGCAATCACAGTTGACAAACATAATTTCAAAAAGCGTACGGAAGTCTGAACTAGGGCCTGTTTCTAGCTTTTAATAACATGGTTAATGTCTTCCAGATCAGGATATTAAAGTATCATTCTATGCTGCTATCCTTAAGGTTGCAATTAAGCACATTGAGAATGACCCCTGACTTTCCAATGTTTTCAAGAAATTTAGCTAGACACCGTTGTTTAGTCACAACCTTTTGAATTTCAGTCTTGAAAACAATGCACTAGTTTTCCAATATTACATATTGGGGGGAGGGGAATAAATTAGATACATATCTATGAAGACTTGTAAATAGTAAGGAAATGTAAAAGAGGAAGATTATGTCTACTTTTAAAATGTATTTGTATTATGTAGATGGCATTTACTTTCTCTGAACCTAAATAAAGAACTTTGATAAAGAAGATTCATACTGATGTTAACTGCCTTTTTACATGACCATTTTCTGCCAACAATTCAACATCCCTCACATCAGCACAAAGAATGCTCACCTGCTGCTTTTAGTAGTAAGTATCTGATAAAACTACATCATACCTGATTTCATACTTAGTGAAGCGAGTTAAGAAGGTGTTAGTGCTAATAAAGAAAGTAAGGTCAACACCAACTTGAGTATCAAGGAATTTCTGCAGTTATATTTCTGGCTAAAATAAATGATCAAATAAAGCACAATAAGGCACTTTCACCTGGTAATTATTTAAGGTTGTATTCATAGAACAAACATCAGCATAGTTACAGGACAATTAGTGGAATATTTTTATTATAATATGCAGCAAGTCACACTGCACAACATAGCATTATATCACAAAAGATTACTGAAGCAATCTCTTCCTGTTCCTGCTATGGCTAAGACAAGACTGTATAGTCAAGAATGGCAAGGCCCAGACAGTATAAAAGTAAAGCATGCTGAAGATGAGGTGCTGTTACCCAATTTCTGTTTTGCAAGCTGCTCTTCAGCTGCATCCACCAGACCAGGTTTCATTTCATTGCCATTTCATTCATTTCCCAATCAAGTAAAGAACACTATAAACCTAGTACTGCTAGCAGAATTTCCTTGCTTATGGTAGAACTGCATTTCCCCTTCTGAGAGAAAGGAATCAAGAGGATGACACTCCACTGTTGGAAAAGGCAGGGTATCATCCCTTGAGCAGCCAGACCCCCTGAAGAAAGGCATACAGCACTTGGCAGACAGTAAATATTGTTAGCATTGCACAGCTGTGCTATCGGGTGAAAGGGGCTGTGGCATCTACACTGTTAGCAAGAATTAAGGCAGGAGAAGAGGCCCACTTAATTAACTAGCCCATACTGTTTTCAGTCTGTAGTTTGTCAATGCTCCTAGAAGTCCTTAAAATAGTGATGATGGGATGCACACAGACACAAAGAAAAGCAAGTTTACAACAGTCGCAATGGAGAGCCCCATCTCAGAACAGCCCTTTTAAAAGTCCTCCTTGAGTCCTGAAGGAGGATGCGAGGTGAGCAGAGGGCCCCAGAAGCCGGTCCCGAGCTGAGGCAGGGGGCGGCACAACTCCCTCAGTCAGGCGGTGGGGCGGGGAGGGCATCTCCCCACACGCCCCTCTTCTGCTTTAGGAATAGAAAGAAGCAACGCTGCCCGCTCGGGCCTGGCCAAAGCCTCCCCTCTCAGCCATCTTCGCACTTACTCCAGTCCCCAGAGGACGAGCCCAGCCAGGCGAGGC
>NW_010536607.1:0-2498 GCF_000687285.1 Phaethon lepturus | reverse complement strand
CGGCAGGGTCAGGCCCTCACACCCCTGCGGGGCCCACTCGTGCAGTGGATCAAGCACCTCCCTCCGCAGCCCCTCCGTCCAGCGCCGACGGAGGAAGGGGGAGCGCGGTCCGGTGTGCTGTCCCCGTGCAGTGCGGGGAATGCAAACCGCGGCGCTTGGGGGTTGTCTGCTTCCCATTTCTCCCGGGATGAAGCCCTTCCCTCGCAAATGGCAGGCTGTGAGGGCAGAGAGGCAAATGACAGGTGGAGAAGGAAGCAGTTTATCTCCCAGCCTGCTGATGGGGAAACTGAGGCAACAGCTCCCACCAGAGCAGGACCAAAACTTGGTTTTCTCCCACCTTTCTTGAGGAGCAAAATGCATTTGCTCCACCCTGATGTGTCTGGGAGCATCTGGTATTGCCATCATTACTGAAGGCCCGCCGATACACGAAGCCCCCACAGAGACCACTCAACCTGGCAGAGCCACCATGACAGAAGCTCGGTGCCCAAGAGGGAACGAGTCCCACATCTTCACCCCTCGGTCCCTCTCAAGCTACAGCAGGAAGGGTGGGCTTTCCCAGAGGGATGTGTGAGGAAAGCAGAGGAGCACATGGAGTCCAGCAACAAACTCCAGGCTCTGGCAGTCCTTTGATTGACTTAATAAGAGTCTTGGCTAAGGAAAAAGGACAAGGATTTACTCCCAGGAACCTGCATAGCAACTCAATACAGGGGTATACAGAAGATGAAAACCCAGAATGAATCCACCTTTAAAAGGGTGAATTTAATTTGACATGTGTTGTCAAGATAAATTTAGTTTTCCCAATTCCATCTCACTGCAAAGTTTGAGAGGAGACGTTAAGCTCTCGAGACACACCTATTTTAGCTATTTGTATAAATAAGCCAGGCACATTTCTCTATGTTCTTCATTTCACAGAGAATGGATTATTTCCTCCCAAGATCCTGTGTAACTACCCCATTCCCTCACGTATTGCTGCCAGTTTATAATTTTTCTCATTACTCTTCATTTCTTTGTTTCACCTGTACTTTATTCCCCCCTTTTCTCTCTCCCTCCCCTCTTACTATCCCTTCACAGTGCAGTATTTTGATTTCAGGGACTATGAATTGCCCTTCTTCCCAGCCACTCTTCTCTGGACCGCTAAGACGCTGCCTGCTGCTTTGGAAAAACTCCTTTTCAATCTCAGTTCACTTTTATGTAAGAAACAGTTGCAGGGCTTGTTTGTTTGTTTTAATTTCTACAAAACTAACAATTACTTAAATTCCATCATCTTTCTCCAACACAAAGAAGTTGCACAGGAAACAAAAGCCAAGATGACTTTGAAAATCCACAATCAAAAAAAAGGGTTATAGGCAAAAAAAAAAAAATCTCCAAACCTAGCTATATTTTCAGCTATGCATTTTGCTCAGCAAACAAAAGCAGATCATTCAACCTTCCAGCAACACCAGATTGTCCTATATTGCCTTTAAACTACATGCAGTACGGATACACTTTCCTACCTCCGTATGTTGCAATGACTAATAATAGTCCTGTGGTGTAGCAGAACTGAATGTCGTTTGCATCAATACATCCAGGAGTCTGTCTGACTTGTAAAGGTTATTTGTGAAAACAGAACAATATCAAGGCTAAAACTGCAGCCTAAGAAACTCAACTGAAAACAGAGAAAAAAAATCGGCCAGCTGTTCCAGAGAGCTAGAGCCCATCACAGACCTAACTCTGGCTGCCACAGGGAAAAAGTTGGCTGCCTTTGAATGACAGGTGCCTGTGTCCGCATCCCAGCGAAACTTAATTTCTGCCCTGGCCCAGGGGCTTGTGCCTCAGCAGAGAAACAAGCTCCAAGACGGCTCCTCAGGATGGGCAGCCCAGGTGAAGTACTCCTGCCCAGCCTCTGCCTGGAGCGGCGCGCGGCCCTGCCCCGGTGATGCACGCAGGGAGGAAGAGTCGGGATTGTGGTTGCGACTTTATCGCAAAGCTCTGCTGCCACGTTTTGCTGGGAAGCGTCAGGGAGCTCACCACACATAAACACTTGCAAGAAGTTTAAGTGAGAGTCAGTAACTCCCCAAGTCAGTGCCGGCACTCCCAGGGAGCAAACTTAGCAGTGAGCATGGAGTTGCAGAGTCCCTTTGCAGGAGGCAAGGGCACGTGCCTGGTGTTTTCCAGCAACATAACCCATTTTTCTCCTTTCGACAACCTTTAGATGGCCAACATCCCAAACTTGCCACATCCCCATGTTGTGTAACTAGGAGCAATGCCATATGCCAGCGCGCCGGCTCTGTGCGGGAGACCACAGCGGGGAGCAGCACGGAGGGGTGGCTGGGGGAACCCCACCCGTGCGGGTCCAAGGTGCCCTGTGCCAGGATTGTCCTTGGGCTGCCCGGGCGGCTGCGGGTCAGGGGAGCGGGATGGAGGCAGGTGGGCAGGAGAAGAGGCAAGGGAGCGGGCAGGGATGCAAGCAGGAGGGCATTTAGGGGAGTGTGCAGGGGGGTAGGTAAGCAGTAGGCAGA
>NW_010536606.1:656-3237 GCF_000687285.1 Phaethon lepturus | reverse complement strand
TCCAATCTTGATGTCACCAATTAGCTCACTTCTGTTGATGACCAACAGCTCCAGTATCACATCCCCTCTGGTGGGGCTGTCTATGATGTGGCTTAGGAAGTTATCTTAAGTTGTCTATTTGTGATAATAATATTGGTAAGTGTAGGCAATTTGTTACATCTCAGTTATCCATGCAGACAGCTGTAGCAGCTTCCTGAACTGCCATGCAAACTAGGGAACACGATTTTGAGATCTTGACAGCAGCCATTATCCACCATACAGGCCAGACATTTGTAAGCCAAAGGGAACCAACCCCAGCGACACCCAAGCAAGTGCTCAGAAAACCCACACGATGCTGTCATGTGGTATGTCTCACCTATCAGCCATACCACTGTTACCACAAACTGACAGACCTGGCTTCTTCCAAACTGTGAGTTTCAGAAAAGGTCCCATAGACACATACAAGGGAGCAGATGATAAACCAAGAAAACCTGCTGATACCAGTTCCCCATCATTTACATATGCAAATTCTAATCATTATTATTGGTGCTTAATTATTTTTATTAATCTATTATTATTATTGGAGCTTAATTACTTCTTGAACTGTAGTATGCAATTAAAAAACCTTACTTCTTGCCTCGTTCACACAAAGAATACAACACCCACAGTCTCTCCAAGAACTGTTAGATCTTTCACAGAAAGCGATAGTCTTCATAGTATTTTTGTTTCTAGCATTTTTAGTGAGGGAGGGACAGAAATTCCAACACCCCCTCCTGTGTCTCACATGAGCTTCGTATTGTGGAGCTGCTTTTCTCAGAGTGTCACAATAATTATGCTGCTATTGCTAGATCATAAACAAAAAGACACATTCTTAAGATAAACATATGAAGAGGACCAGCCCTGAAGAAAGTCAGAGTTACAGCACAAAGCATAGTGCTTCACTTTGTCAGCAGCTCCCTCCATCTCAGAGTGCTTAGAGCTTCATCTGATACCTCATCCATTGGCTTTTTCCCAAGTTTTCCTGGGCCTTCTGTCAGCCCAAATCCACAGCTACACAGAGAATCTGATCTCTTCCTCCATTCCCCCTGCTAGCTTCAGGCCAAAATTATTTTCCTGAGGTACAGCTCTTTTTTTTTAAACTCTACATATTTGTTCATCTCAGGGCCAGTCAGAAACAAATGAGAGGTTCTCAGTCTGCTTTTAATCTTCAGGCAGACACAGGTCATAAGCTAGTGAAAACAAGATACTTTATCTGACTATGGTAGGATCCCTAGCTGGCTCTCCCATCAGAAGCTGGCCCTAAGTACTTTTCCAAGATTGCTCAAAAACAGCACATCAGTCCCCAGAGAGGAAGCTTTTCTTCTACCTTTCCTATTTTTACATCTTCCATTCAGCTCATTTTCTTTTAAAATACCAAAAAAGAAACCATAGACTAGTCTCATCTCCTTCCTTAGGGCAGTACAATGTTCTAACACATACACAAAACTCTCTATGCCTGATGCCATGATTTGTGCAATTCAAGCTTCATAACTCTGTAATAAACAGATTTGTTCCACAGAAGCCATATGAAACTTTAAAATCCACAAATACTACCTGCTTGCTTAGCACACCTATACTGCCTGCAGGCACTAGGGCTCTGGACTACAGTATCCCCCAGCAGCCTCATCTCACAGGGTTTAAGCCACCAGATCCCTCAGACATGCAAACCAGCTTTGCCTCTTCTCCACAACTACCCAGAAAGAAGCATTTGCCCTCATATTTTGCCCATCCAGGGCTAGTGCTGGTGCTAACCCTCAGCTTGGGCAGCATCACAGCTACCTCAGCAAAAGGCTCTCATACATGTTTCTGACATTGTGCCTTGTTTCTATTCATTGTAGAAAGCCTGGTACCCTGACATAGGTCTTTTGCCTATGCAGTAACAAGCTGTTACTACTACTCTTTCAGGCAAAGGGATAAAGTGAAAGACTCACAGCCACACTCCCAGCTCCCCTTGAGTTTAGGTATGGAAGACCAAAATATCCATCTACAAAACACCTGGTTCCGCTCCTATTTAGCCCTGGAGTAGCTTTGACTTCCAAGGCCTCCCCACTTCCTTCAGGTCTGCCCAGGATGTGACAGCAGGACCAAGGAGGGACCATTTGCCTGTGTCTCTGTATTATTGATGTTAGAGGTGGTGGAGCTGGTGTATTTGCTGAGCATAACCATCTGTGGGAGGGAGAACACTCCCAAAGTTTTAATCATCAGTGCAGCAAGGTGCCTGACTAATTTGTAATCCAGATGCTTCCACTTGTGTCAAAAGTCTGTTATCATGCTGTTTGTCATTTTCTCTTGAAACCTATCTTGCTCCTTTTCCTGGTCTTTCCTCAGATTGTTTGCTTTTGCTAAGAATTTTTTGAAGACAAATTTCACTCTTTAAGCAACAAAGAACAACGTGAAAGCCTGACTGAAGTGCACTTGCATCTCCTGTCAGAAGACATCTGGCCCCCCCACACTTGATGCAACACATGAAGCTGCTCCGCTAACCAGCAGTTAGTATTGGGAGAACAGGTGTGGTGCTACAGCCTGAGAGGATTTGAGAGGGAATGCTAAAAAGCACTGCTCC
>NW_010536606.1:0-625 GCF_000687285.1 Phaethon lepturus | reverse complement strand
GGTGGTGGTGGGTGGGGGGGGGGGGGGGAGGGGGGGCTGTTCTGACTGAGGAATGCTCTTGCTTTTCAGCTGTCCTTCTCAGGTTTTAGAGCTTGTGTTACTGCTCATGGAAGGAAACAGAAGATGCTAAGCGTAGCTGAAGTTACGTTTTCCAGCAAGTTTTTTTGGAAGAGGGAGGATTTAGGCTCTAGTGGCTGCATGAGTTTTTCTAAGGATGGGAAGGTGGGGAAGCCTGTTTTGTAGGCACAGATGTTGCTTGGTATTTCTTAGGACTGGGAAAATACAAGGGACAAAACCTGGTGTGGCTTGTCACTTTAACTTTTGTGAAACTGCTCCAGGTTTTTAAAGGTCTTTAAACTCAGATTTTGCCTACGTGGGAAACAAAGATGTCTCTGCACAGTGCTATGTGACTGCTGTAAGCAAACTGCTTCTATGTTCATACCTAAAGCTGCTGTGGTATGTGTTTAGTATGCTCGGTGCACGAATGATATGCTTAACACCAGAGACTCCAGTCAGCTTGTGTTTTAGCCACAAGGTGGCATTCTCTGAGCTTTTTTTGCTAAGGAAAAATAAAACCATCCTTAATGATAACAATAATAATTAAGGGGGGGGAAACCTCAAACCC
>NW_010536605.1:0-4433 GCF_000687285.1 Phaethon lepturus | reverse complement strand
AGGAGGTAGAGAATTTGGGAGTGAAGTTGAGGCCAGGAATAAGGGAAGGGTGGGGGGAAGGTGTTTTAAGATTTGGTTTTATTTCTCATTATCCTACTCTGATTTGATTGGTAATAAATTTAATTAATCTTTCCCCAAGTTGAGTTTGTTTTGCCTGTGATGGTAATTGCTGACTGTTTTCTCCCTGCCCATATCTCAACCCACGAGCCTTTCATTATATTTTGTTTCCCCTGTCCAGCTGAGGAGGGGAGTGATAGAGCGGCTTTGGTGGGCACCTGGCATCCAGCCAGGGTCAACCCACCACAACAAAATAATACCCAGGCACTAATATCTGTAAGATAGCCTCAGTAATAATTACCTTAGCAAAGATATAAAAGCAATAAAACAAGAGCATTGCATGAAAATTTGCAGACACAAACCATTTTCTGGCTGAGGTTATACAAAGGCAAGCTGTATTTTCCCATGCTACTGACAACATTATTTTCCCAGTTAAGCATAAAGAAAGAAAAAACTAATCCAGAGAATAAGCAGCAGCAATCCTTTGAAGTTCTGAAACTCAAGAAGCATCTATGTGATACAATCCAACTCAGATGTATGAAAAAGGAGTAAATAAAGTAGGGAAGCATACTTTCCAGACATACCTTTAGTGACAATTAAAATTGCTCCCTTATAGTACTTATATTGTCCTCACTATCACAGCTGCTGGTTTTCTTTTTGGTTTTTTTTTTTTTTACAGCTACACATTTTTAAATCCCCTCATCTTCACTTTCAGATTCTGTATCCTCATCTTGCAGATGGCAAACTGGAATACAGAAGCTAAGGGATACCTCATCAAGTCACACAAGAAATTTATGGCAAAGCCCAGAAATGAACATAATGTCCTGCTGAGTGGCACTATTCTCCCACTGCTATCCTCTAAGTATGAGGCTAGTTCTGCTCCCACCTTATTTTTACCTTACGTGGTTAAGGATGGGTGCATTAGTGCTTGGTTTACTTTCCAGTGCAGATGACAGGCCTGTACAATGTCATAGCCACATAACAAAGATGCATTACACTCTAAGCTTGGATTTACCCAGAGGCTTAAAAAAAAACACAAGAAAACAAACAACAAGCAATGAGAACCCCTTCATGAGATCTTTGCCACACAGTTGGAGGCATCCTCAGCATTTCATTCACCTGTTTTCTGGTTCTTCTTCCCCACAGCTGACCAGATAGTGCTCTCACTAGTCTTTTGGAGCCTCACCTTTCAGAGCAAGCCAAGTTGTAGCATAGTCTAACAGCCCATAACCATGAGCCTTTTCTCTGCTCTCTCCGAGCCTCAAACCCAACATGGAGGGGACAAGGGGAAATCTGGGGTATTTCCCATGAGGTTATGCATGTCCCTGTCTTGCAGGGAAAAGAATTCACACTACATTACTCCACTATTGTCTCACTTGGCCAGTGCCTATTTGATCACATGCTCAAAAACCCCACTCATCATTGCCATAATTAATGTCTTCTAACCAAAGGAATTTTATAGATGAACAGAAAGTGGGAGACATTTGCAGAGCCTGAGTGTTGACAAACAAGATCAAGCCCTCTAAGATTAGCTGACAAAAAGGCAGGAGCCCTTGAGAAGCATCTCGGAACATACCTATTTCTGTTGCACATGTTACCAGCCACCTCACCATTTCCCGCCGTCGCCAATTCAGTGTTGACAGTGTCATCCGCATCACCTATTAAAACAACACAAACAAAATAAAAATTAATCCTATTGCAAAACCAAGACAATATACAAACAATTAGGGATTTAAGAAGAAGCATACAGAGAATAATTCTAACTGCAGGTCCTTCAAGGCTAAAGGAGAAACTCTGTTTTATTCGGGGAGAAGAAAAAAAAACCACCAAACACAAAAAAGCCCCCCCCCCAAGCCCAATCAATTACCAATTAGTCAAATTAAATTATATTATGTCTCCTCCCTCTATGTATGTTAGTCTTTAAAGTGGAAATGTGTCAACTCTTGTTGGGCAAAGTAACCCATCTAATTTTCCCCCCATCTGCATTTTTTTCATTGACTTCAACAATACAGACAGGAGTTAGAGTGTACTGTGATTTTACTGGCTGCTTATGCTGCAAAGTTTTATATATACACACTTGCAGATATATCCGGATATTATTAGTAAGTCATAATGATGATTTCTCTCTCTGAACAAGGAGTCCCTGCAAAGAAGTTCCATCGCAAAACCATCAGAATCATAGAAAAAGGACTTTAAGCTCTGATTGCAGTGCCTATATTTTACATCACTTGCAGTTATTGCCTATGCTGTTTCTTAAAATGTGGGCAAATATGTTTATGCAGTAAAACAAACACTGCATGGAAATTGCATGGAAAGCTTGTTTCAGCTAACTGGACAGACCCCACAGACATCTAGATGAAGAAAGCAAATAGTTTTCCCCTCACAATATCAGTGATCATACTATGGTATTACTATTTGTAGCAATTAAACAGAGAGCATAATAAGTCAACCAGAGCCTTCAGCTATGATCTTTACATATTAACTCATAAAGTGCACTCACAAAACAGCTTGGAGTCAGCAGCATTTGTAAGAGGGTTCTCAACCCATATCCCCCCCAATCCTAGGTGACTTCAAAGTGGCATGTAGCCCTCTTATATTTGTTACTCCTGCCACCTCCTTTAGTCCTAAGCAGCAGATAGGATAATTAAGATGGAAAGGCTGCTGAGGAGCACAAACGCACAGATGATTTTTAAGAAGTCTGGTTATAAACAACCATCAGTGATTCCATGCTGGCCTCCAAATGTTCACACCTTGGGAGCTTGCTGACTGGTTGTACATCACCCAAAGTTACAGCATAAGGCTAGCTTTGTCTCAGACATCATGGTATCATTTTGACTAAATAGTAATTTAAGTGCTTGACTGGAGAACATCATTTTGAGAGAAAGCAAATTGATCTGTGAGGAGCAACCCAATACATTTTAAAATATGAAAATATGGCTAACAAATGATGGAATCAGCCTTTACTTGAAGTCTTTCTGGAAGAAAAACAGACATCCCCAAGTCAAAATGCTTTGGAGTGCAAGTATCTGTCTGATTCTCTCCATCAAAGAGTCTAGGTGACTTCCTGTGTTGATGCACACACAAATTGAAAGCTAACACTCTTCCAATATACAAGATGAATTTTCAGCTTCCCCCAAGTAGAGCGAATCCAAGAGAAAATACAGGATTATGGACTGAATTCTGCTACTGGTGAAGGAGGGAAGGATGTAAAAAAAAAAAAGGCATGAATGATGACTACTCTGAAAGTTTTCTCTGATGACTTCCTTCACTGTGGTGGTCTGTAAAACGATCATTAGTCACAAGAGCCTTCAGCATGCATAGTGGGCATAATAGCAGCTCCAGTGTAACTCCATTCATAACCTGAGAGCAAAAAACAATACCATATCTAGTTTCTTGAAAAGTTCCTTGGATTTGAACTATTCTGGAATTAGGTTCCTTTCATTTGATTAAACTGACAAGCTGAGAGCACTAAGGGAGGAGCCCTTTACTGATGATTAAAAAAAAAACAACCAAGGATTTCAAATAAAGCATATATTGATGTCTTGACCAAGGAGAAGTTGAAGTTAATTTATACTGTAGCCCATGTAGCCAAAGAACTATTTCACTTCTGCTCAATACACTCTTGAGCTACCTCTTCCTAAAAGGGAGTTCCAGATCTGTCCAAGATCTGTGCTATCAATTGAAGAAACCTTCTTAACAGGTTAGTAAGACTGAAAATGACAAGAAGCTCCTGGGAATTACATAGCTTATCTAAAAGACAAGCTCTAGTCCTGCTGGGGGACTTCAACCACTCCAACATCTGCTGGAAAAGTAGCACGGTGAGCTGTAGGCAATCCAGGAGACTCCCAGAGTGCATGAGGGATAACTTCCTGTGCCAGGTAATAGACAGCCCTACCAGAGGGGATGCCATACTGGACCTGTTGGTCACCAATGCAAGTAAGCTAATCAGTGACATCAAGACTGGAGGCAGCCTGGGCTGCAGTGATCATGCACTGGTGGAGTTCGCAGTCCTGAGGGATATGGGCAGGCAAAGAGTAAAGTCAGGACCCTGTATTTTAGGAAAGCAAACTTCCAGTGCTTCAGGGACTTAGTCAATAGGATCCCCTGGGAAACTGCCCTCAGGGACAAGGGAGCAGAACAGAGCTGGCAGATCTTTAAGGATGCTTTCCATAGAGCACAAGAGCTCTCGATCCCCAGGTGTAAGAAATCGGGAAAGGAAGACAAGAGACAAGCATGGCTGAGTCAAGACCTGCTGGGCAAACTAAAGGGCAAGAAGGAAATGCACAGGCAGCAGAAGCAGGGACAGGTATCCTGGGATGAGTACAGGGGCGCTGCCCGGTTGTGTAGGTCAGGAAGGTCAAGGTGCAGCTGGAGCT
>NW_010536604.1:0-4812 GCF_000687285.1 Phaethon lepturus | reverse complement strand
CCCCTCAGAAGGGAGTCACCTATGACAATCTATGACACCTATGACAATCACCCTCCTTTTTTTCTTAACAGAGGACGTCTTGATGTGTGGGGCTGACTGACTCACCCTAGGCACCCCCTTGGACGGACCTTCGTCAGGGTCCTCATGTTCCTGTCCCTCGCATTCCAGAGCCCCATACCTGTTGTGTAAGGGCAGCTGGGACGGTGAGGGAGGCCCGGAGGGAATTCGCCGACCTCTCCGAGAAGGGACCTGCTTCCATTTCCCCTCATCTCTTAGGTCCTCTCCTTCTGCCCGGCAGCAGAAGCACTCAATCCTTCCAGCGCCCCTTCCCTACCTCTTTTATATAAACCTCTGACTCCCCCACTGCTGCCTTTCTCCTCTTCTAAACCTGTTTGGCCCCTCCTGTCACTCTCCATTACCTCAGTCCACCCAAACGTACTCAGCAGTTGCAGTGATCCCACTCAGGGAGAGCTGCCAAGCCTTCAAATACTCAAGCCTGTTCATCTAAAACTGAACTGGAACAACTTCATTGATCATCTGAAGAACAAAACCAAATGAAAACATTTATTAAACTTGCTGTCCAGCTAATAAAAGTGGAAGATTTAGTAGTGACATTGAGCAGCAGCAACAGTCGGTCTTACAGACTCTTAAAAGTCCTCAACTGAAGGTGAAAACCTACATAGGCTAAATCTAGGCCTTCTGGGTTTGCTTTTCTCAGCAAGCTTCCATGACTCCTGCAATGTGTTTTCAGATGCCCAAGGCTCCACTGATCAATAACTATTGGTTTAGGGAATTTAAATGAAGTCATCTAGCTCTTCCCTCCCTTCTTCTGAAGTATAGAGGTAAGAAACTGTCTATACCATTTGGTTTCACACACTAAAAAAGTTGATTCAATTCAGTAGAAAATTCTCAAGCCAAATAATAGGCCAAAGCTCGAGCGAGAATGGGGATACAATTACTTTCTTATTTGGAGCCTAAATGAAATATGGGAATTTTTAATTGTTGCCATCTCACTTATCATTGACAATATTCTCGATTACCAGTGAAATTTCTTCATAAAGAAATAATATAAAGTATATAGAAAGTATAATGAAAAACAAAAGAGCAACTATCAAAATAAACAATTTATATTTACTTTCTGTGTCATTGGGTGACCCAGGCATTTTTCAGTGAAAACCCTATTCAAAGGCACTTCTCGAGGATTTTTTTCTTAGTATTCTAAAAATGCAGAAGAAGAGTTTAACGTTATTTGCATACTGCCATCGATGAAAAAAAATAAATTAATTTTGACTGCAGTGTGTTCACTTTGTTAATTCCAGTGCTTTTCAACATGCTTCATGTATTTCCTTTACCTGGAAAGTATCAAGCAGTTCAAGACTAGCTTCTTTTCATCTATAAAATGTTGTTGATATTTAGCAACTAACAAACTAGTTAAGATTGTAATGACAAAAACATTTCAGTTTGAAAACCTCCCTAGAAGAGATGTGCTGGTACCAACAATCCATACTGCTCCACATAAAATAAGCACACCACCGTTCATGTGCTTGCTGAACATGGACAACTACGATGCATAAAGATTTGTAGTCTGATTGTTTGCTTCATTTTGTTAGTGTAAGGTGAAATAATGGCAAACAATACTCTTTTGTAGTTTCATTGTTAATTAAAACATTAACTCCACCTAGCTTTAACGTTATACACTGGTTTTTTTTATGTAGACAAAAAGGATTTTAGTACATCCCTGTCATCCATACACTTAACAACTGCAAGGAGACTCTTGAGGGCTGAGTTGTCCGATTATGTTACTATGTTGTCTCCTGGGGTAGTTTCCATTCATCTTTCTTGGTAGTCAAGAGCAAACATGCATGTTGATCCATATCAAGTATTCTTTGTATTTCCAAAATTATGCCTTAATACATAAGTGCTTATTTAAATAGACCAGATCCACAGCCTCAGGACAGCTTTAAGACCATGCGTGCCATATTCAAGATGAAACAGTTCTTTTTATATTGTTCACTCAGATGATGACACTAGCTTTTAATAAGCTCAGGTGATTTGTGGAGGAAAAGGAATATAATCTAAGAAGAGAATTAAGTTTAGTGATCTGTATTATAACAGACACATTTCTTTGTCGTATTTCAAATGAGGATACATACATCCTGGAGACCTGGACCTGGAGCACTGTCGTGGTTTAGCCCCAGCCAGCAACTAAGCCCCACACAGCCGCTCGCTCACTCCCCCACGGTGGGACGGGGGAGAGAATGGGAAGAGTAAAAGTGAGGAAACTCATGGGTTGAGATAAAGACAGTTTAATAAGTAAAGCAAAAGCCGCGCACGCAAGCCAAGCAAAACAAGGAATTTGTTCACTACTCCCCATGGGCAGGCAGGTGTTCAGCCATCTCCAGGGAAGCAGGGCTCCGTCACACGTAATGGTTTCTTGGGAAAACAGACGCCATAACTCCGAACATCCCTCCACCCCTTCCTTCTTCTTTGTCCCAGCTTTATATACTGAGCATGACGTTATATGGTATGGAATATCTCTTTGGCCAGCCTGGGTCAGCTGTCCCAGCTGTGTCCCCTCCCAGCTCCCCGTGCACCCCCAGCCTGCTCGCTGGCCGGCCAGCACGAGAAGCTGGACTGTCCTTGACTACTCAGCAACAACTCAAAACATCAGCACATTATCAACATTTTCTCATCCCAAATCCAAAACATAGCCTCACACTAGCTTCTGTGAAGAAAATTAACTCTACCCTGGCTGAAACCAGGACAAGCACCTTCCCCTCTGATCATCCTGCTTTTGCACATGTAGCCCGCCCACCCCTAATTCTCCTCTTGAGGGTTGAACAGAACGCTGCTTCTCCTCAAAAGCACTGGCAAGTTTTGCATTCATCTTTTATGTTCTTTCTTATTGTGATTGTGGCAGAATTGGAAGGAATATGAACAGTGCCATCAACAGTGGTTTACAAATCACGTGTCTGCCCTGTTGTGAGATGTGGAGCTTTTAAATGTCTAATGCCAATTGTACAGCTGTTGAGTATGTCAGAAATCATAAAGGAAAATTCCATGTTTGTCCCTGTTGCTCTGCCTTCCAATAAATGCTGTTCAGCTGAGCCCTTATGCTGATCTTGATGAAATTCCTACTTGAGAATTTCCAGTATAGTTAGGCTAAAAGATGATTTGAAGTGGAAAATAGTTGTTGAGTAACACATTTAATTTGTTTTGAAGTATGAAGAAAGTGACAAAGATGTGTGTCTGGTTTTCCATTAGAAATGAAGGTCTTTTCTGCCTTTTTCCCCCCCTTTTTCAGAACATCATTGGGAAAGCATTTGGCCTCAATTCTGCAAACACTTGGAACACATGAGTAATAAGGAATCTTCTTGGTCCTGATGAGAATTGAGTAAAACAGTGTACTTGTAATACTGGAAATTTTTGACATACATATCAAAAAGAAAACCTGAAAGAGACTGAAACAGGAATGATTTCTATTCAGACCTTACACAAAATTGTTCTAAAAATTCTGGTCTTGATATTGAATCCATTAAAGTAATTCTATACTTTAAAGAGTTTTAGCTGGCTCTTCTGTTCAAATTGATGTGTGAACCGTGTCCACAGAATTGTTATCACTCATCATATTGGAAAGATTTGTCAAACAGGGGCTCGCAGAGATCCAATACTATTTGATATCTTTATTAATGACCTTGGAATAGAGAATATGATTCTTGAAGTTGCAGATATAACCAAGTTGGAAGGGATAACGTGTTTTGGAGGACAGGATTATAAATAAAACTACATTGACAAACTGTGCAAGTAGCCTGAAATATAAGATGAAATTCAATGGGGACAAGCAGAAGGCACTACAGTCAGACAGGAATAAACCCTCAAAGTGTATGAAATTCTGATAACAGGAGAGGATTCAGAGTTTTTTTAGTAAATCAGAAACAGTATGAGTCAGCAATGTCATACCGTGAAGAAAGCAAACATCATACTGGGATATATAAACAGGAGTCTCATACGTAAGACACATGAAGTAATACTTCCACTCAGTACTTGTAAGGCCTCAACCAAAGTACTGTATCCAGTTTTTGGCACACCACTTCAAGAAAGTGGAGGGAGGCCAAAGGAAAGCAACAAGAATAATCAGAAGGCTAGAAAAAGACAACCCAGGCAAAACCTGAACGAAGAGTTGTTTAGTCTACAGAAAAGAAGACGGACTGAAGACAAGCTAACAATTTTCAAATATGTGACAGACTGCTGCAAATGAGGAGGTTACAAACTGTTCTCCATGGTCATTGCGTATAATAAAGCAATGGTTTAAAATTCAGTTAGGGATACGTCAACAAGTTTTCTTACTGTCTATGTGGATAGAAAACTTATGAGCGGGTTGCAGAAGAAAACGGTGGCATCCTTATCGGGTATGTTTAGGAAAAAATTAGGCAAAAAGCCGTCAAGAATGGCAGAGCTGCAACGTGGGGAAATTAGGCTGGACTCGGCGCACTGCTCGCTATCCTATTCGCTTTCTGTGTCAGCACATTTCTTTAAAAATATTAATATATCTCGTTGCTGTGCGGAAGCCCAGCCAAGAAAAGGACTTGGCCATGGCCGTGGATGTAGCTAGAATGAAAAAGCAGCCCCTCGGTTGAAGTGATCGCCTCCGGCAGGAAGCGCCGCATGCGGCCGGTTCTGCTCTCAGGGAAGCCTCTCAGGGCTGTACTCGGTTTTCATTTTCCCTTTCCGAGTCCTCAAGCCGCCTGCCGGAGCTTCCCTTCCCTCCCGGCCTGCAGCCACCACCGGCGGGAAGGCCCGGCGGAGCGACAG
>NW_010536603.1:9283-12135 GCF_000687285.1 Phaethon lepturus | reverse complement strand
TTGGGGGGGTGGGGGGAGAATCCAACAATTAATTTCCAGACAGGAGTTGGAAAAAAATACTGCGGTGATGTCCAGGTTTTCTTCCACCCGCGCTCGCTTTTTATACAAGTGCAACCCTCTGTCTATTTCTGGAACGCGATCAAAACCCTGATGCTATTTTTAGCAGGTACTGGGGAAAAAAATCCACACACAAAGGCATTTCGCTGGAACGCTACATCCAAAACATTAAATGTGCATTAAGTCTGCCCCCCTACACACAATCACCCCCAACCAAGGACCCCTCTACCCCAGCTTCTTTCTGCACCACCACCCACAGTTGTTTTAGGTGCATCATTGCAGAGAATTAAAGAAAAAACCCACAAACCCACAACCCACACCAAACGACCCAAACTGACCGCCTTCCATGCTGTCCTATTGCACAAACCCCTAATCCACAGTTGTACTGAGTCTGTCTCTGTGCCTCTCTGCCTGTTGCCTTGCAAGCATTATTGTGTCTGTCTTCTTGCAGTGTCTTTATAAAGTGGGCTTTGGAAAAAACACAACCACCACCATGCACCAGTTTGCCATCATGCACAAATGTGGATTTCAGGCAGGGATGCTTGCTTTGCCGAGCGACAGAGATGGTTTCATATAGTGAATTGCACCCAGCACAAAGAAGGGTTGGTTTTGTGGGTTTTTTTTTTTTTTTAAATTCTCTCCTCCCCGCCCAGTGCCTTTCCCCCCTTAAAAAATCCTTTGTTTGGAGAATAAAGGATCTATAAATATATATATGAAAAAAAAGGGTGTGTGTGTGTTTGCGTTCTAGTAATTCACTACGAGGGGGGACTGGGGAAAAAATAGAATCATTAGGGCTTGCAGGCTGCAAGGAGCCAGCCTGAGACTCCTTTGCAAGGCTGCGTCAGTTATCAGCTATTGACGTCACGTTCAGATTCTCCTCTTCAGAGGCTCTAGTTCATCATAAAAGATGTCTGTGCTTGGAGCTTTGTGCTTGCAGTAAGGCACTTCAGTTCGAGGAAAAGAGTTAATTAGCAAGCCCCATATTTTGTGTTGTGCAGCTCTCTGTACAGTTGCACAAAAATCCTGAGGGGTGTGCATATGTGTGTTTGTAAGGGGGGGGGGGGAGAGAGAATATGTGCTGGGGATAGGGAGATATTTCTTAAAAAACACACACACATCCCATGCAGGAGCAGAGGCAGGGAGACCAATCTGCATAGCCAGACTTTGAAAGAACATCTCTTTTTTTCGCCCCACTTCTCGTGGTTAGCAATTTTAACAAAAAGCAATTTGGATAAAAATCTCAGGTTTTTGAATATCTGTAAGGCAAAGAGCATGGGGACAGCTGAATATATTTTAGCACCCTTTCTTTTTCTCTCCCCCTCATCCCCCTGACCCCCCCTCATCTGACCGACGACAGCAGCTAGTCCCCCTACCACCTTACACCTGTATTTGGCTACTGTAGCAAAAGACAGATATTGATAAAACCAGGATTAATTCTGTATATTTGTCAGGCAAACAGCCCCGTCTCCTAGAATGACGCAAATAACAGATTCTATGGCTCTGGCTTTCTATATTCTGCACCCACGCACTCTGCTTGGTCTCCCACGGAATCAGCTACAGAGAGCAATGATCCAGATTATACAGAGAGAGGGGTGGGGGAAAGGGAGAGAATAACAAATGAAATTGCAATTAAAAATTATAATGCTGCTATAGCCTGTGCGCAAATGGCTAAACCTGAGCTGGCACAGTGGCACACACGGGCACGCACTCGCCCCCCCCGCGAGCCCCCTGCCCCAAACCCAGGCATCAATAGCCACCAGACAAAAGAGAATCGTCTTGCTGACAAAATGAGGGGTTTATCTGGCCAAGAGAGGTATTTCCTTTATGCACCACACCTTTCTCAGCTCCCATTAAGCAAAACACATCTCTGAAACGACCTCGCTTGGCACTAAGTGTGTGAAGAGGGGACAATTAACACATGCAGCCGGGGAGAGGAGGGGGGCCACCAGGAGCCCTGCCACGGTCCCAGAGGAGCTAATGAAGACCTTGAAGAGTAGGTCGTCTTCCCCGTCTCCCAAACAAAGGGACGCAGCTCTTTCTTAAAATGCCTAAAAAAAGGCAAGCGCAAAGGGCTGTTGCTATTTTTAAACACATCTCTCATTTGTTGGAAAATGGCACTAAAAGCATTAAACAGCCTCCCCGTCCCCGGGGACAGGCTCAGACACACACGCCAACACCCGAGGGAAAGCCAAGGTTCACCGGGACCGTCTCTTCCCCAGGTGAGTATTGAGAATCCCCTACTATGCTCTGCCCACCACCAGCCCGCTTCACACCTTGTATGAAGAGAGAAGCAAAATGCCGGGGCAATCAAGAAGCCTGTAAGTTATTTACTGTCTAATCTGTACACACACATTCCTTATTTATTAACTCACTTAATTATTACCAACTTCTTTCGCAGACAATGAATTTCCTAATGTCAATAAACTGCAATCAATGAGGTAAGGTTGTTTCTCCCTCTCTCTTTTAGCCAGACAATGCCATTGCCAACTACTGCTACTGCTACAGCAGCGCCCCGGGCGGGGGGCATCACACACCTATATGAGATCACATCGTAGGCACTGCCAGGCTCAGGGAGATGGATTAGGCATTTAAAATGACTACACGCATTCTCTGGCAGAAGTGAGCAGACGCATTGTCATTCACACATCTCCACACACGCCAGCCGCAAACCCATCTTCCCGGGACTGGGAGAGATGTTGCTCTTCAGATCTGGAAGAAAAACCAAACTTAAACCCTGCTTTCACCATAAACACCTGGAAAGACGGCCTTTACAGCAGCAGTAACCCAGAAGCCAA
>NW_010536603.1:0-9252 GCF_000687285.1 Phaethon lepturus | reverse complement strand
GGGAAAGACCTTATACCAAGGACAGATCTTGTCACCTCCAGACCCCAGACAAAGAGCCAGCCACAGAACATACCTTCTCTGAGGAACTGCAACAAAGCTCATCCTGGATGAATAAAAACATTAGGCCACACAGGAGTTTAAGAATGGAGGTGTTAAGGATACCTAAGCTATCTTCTGCCACCCAGACCCGAGAGCGATCAGACAACCTACAGCCTACTGCGAAGGGAGGGGATGGTCATCTTCTTTCTTCCCTCCTGCACAGACCCTAAGAGCATTGCATTTCCCCGTATGTTCACCTCTGTGCATGTGAACAGAGGAAAGCTGTTTAGCTTTAGATTTTCTCTGTTGCAAAGAAAAGGTATTAACAAGTTTATGTACAAAGGATGATCTCTGTGACAGATCAGGAGTGGGCACGCTGGCAAGCCCTGCAGCTCCTGGACCTCAGGCCCTCCCCAGCTGGGCACATGCCTGGAATTCCCTCCCTACTTCCCGCTCTGAGCAGCTCCTTGCAGTCACATGCATGGGTTTTTTTTGTTTTTTCTTTTTTTTCCCTAAACTCTCCAATCTTAGTGAAAGAACTAAAACTTTCTACCAAAGGGTTTGACATGTTCTTCTTGAAGCTATAGTACCATCTTTCAGCCCCAATTTCACAAAAGCAGCCTGCCTCCTCCCCGCTTCTCCACCCTAATGTGTCATCTCCATCTCAGCAGAACCATCTCCTGTCTTGCCTGTCTGCTGCTAAATGCTTGGTCAAAGCAAAGTCCAATGCCCAGGGAATCTCTGGCTGTAAAAAAAAGAAATGGAAGCTATCCAAACTGGAAAGAATGTTTGGCAGGTGATCATGTACCAAACAGCAGTTCCCACTTCTCCTGATCATTAGAAGCACTAAAAGGAAAATTTGTCTTCTATCTTGATATTTTAGTTATCAGCACTCTCATTGTTTCCAAACAATTAAGCCTGCCTACCAAGGAAGTCTTAATGAAAGCGAAGGATCCTGTATTTTTTTCCTCCACTGAAGAGTACTACCGCTGATACTGGCTGAAGTAGCAGAATGCCCAGCAGCTGCAAGTACATGGCCTTTCACTTGGAGCCACTGGAGATGCCAAAAGGGGCACACATGATCTGCATATTGGACTGTCCTCATCTTTGGAAATTTCCCTTACAAAATCTGCCCTAATGTACAATAGCACATGTTGGGATACTAGAATCATAGAATCATGGAATCACAGAATCATTAAGGTTGGAAAAGACCTTTAGGATCATGAAGTCAACCCAACACCACCATGCCTACTAAACCATGTCCCAAAGTGCCATGTCTACACATTTTTTGGACACAACTACTATTATTATTAGTGGTAAAATATTAGCCTGCACAAAATTGCTGCTCAAAACAACTATGATCTGTCACTTACAAAGTAGTTTAGTTTGCAAGTAAAGCTATTTTAGCGGTATCCATTACTTGTTTTGGGTTTTGATCCAGCAACTTCGAGGCTCCATCTCTCATTTTGGCCTGGAAGATGGTTTTCACCTTCTCTCTTCAAGACAAGGATCAGCCAGAGGGAGCACCACAAAACAAGGGGAAAATAGCCTAACCATGTTTTGCTGTATTTCAAGAGTTACTTCCTCAGAGCCTTTGAGTCCTGTTGACCTGTGAGTCATTCATTAGTATAATTACTATTAAATATTCTCCTAACACAGTCTAGTCCCACAAACAGTTAGAGTCTGCTCTTGGCCAAGTTCACCTGGGCAGCTGAATGACACCTGATGTGTTCCAAACATAAGGAGAGCAGAAGAAGACCAGAAACAGAATGAAGTGCCACCAAGATATACCAGGAGCTTACAAAAAAAGCCTCATCTTTTTGAACATAATTCACCTTGTATCAGGGCAATCAATAAGTTATACTAGTTAACTCTTGTTACAGGAAAATATAGTACCCAGAGGAAAGAGCAATCACATTGAAACAGAAATAAATAGGAGTAACATCTATTCAACAATCTACTGGCTGTTATAGATGGCAAAGTACCGGCTAGTGGAAGGACCTGAAGAAGACTAATTGCTAGTTAAAGCAGGGGATTAGGATCTAGATATTTCTCTTCTAATCACAAATTTGCTGCAACAAGTGTTGATCCAAAATTTCCCATGGAAGGGCTTTTTCCTTGAATATTTTTGAGGTTCTCCTCAAATTTCAGGTGAAGTGCCCATCACTTTATGCCTGGTTTATCCACCCACGAAACAAAGATAAGACGATACCTACTTACCTAACCAGGATGTTCTTGAAGATATCTATAGCCTTGAGATAATCAAGAAAAGTAATCAGTAAGAAGACAGCAATATTATAAATAATCAGAGAGATCAGAGCATACAGGGAAGTACAAGGAGGAAAAGAGTTCTTTTCCTTCAACATCAGAATGAGAGGCTGTGCAGTATGTTAGTAAAGAAAATCTCACCTGTGTCAGGAGATCAAGGACTTATTAAGACTTCGATTTATGGAATTTTTGGAGAATCTGGATGCATAGACCAGGAAACCAACAAAACAGAAAGCTCATGTGCTAATGTCATCTCACACAGATTACGTTAATAAACACTTCAAACAGTTTTGGGCTGAAATGCCAGTATATCTGAGTTGCTTTGTTATCTTTAGCTTTTCTGTTTACATTTTAGAGATTTATCATGGCTATAACATGTAAAAGGATAGAAACTTGATCTTCCTCCAATGGCTGCAAAATCAGACCCTAGAGACATACTTCTGTGTAACAGGGATGAAAAGAAGAAAACCATTAGCATAATGAAGCTGGTGAAAAAGAGTACTAAGGTCTCAACACTGAGGATGATATCAAAAGAAAACCATACCACTTTTTAATAAAAGTCGAACCTATGGAAGAAATACAGTGAATAGGCATCATACTTCGGACACAAGGAGCATAACCTTTGAGGAATCCTGCTACGAATTTGATGAGTCTTTACACTAAGATTTGATTTTCATTAGCCTTTAAAATGGAACTTTTCACAAATAAGACCCATGACCTTTAACATAATGTGCACACATATCTGGCAACCACCTTAAAGAAAGAGTTATAAACAAGAACAAAAGGATAAGACAACACTTTGAGGTGCATTATACAGGATCTTGTACTGGTAGAAAAAAAGAGAAGGCAGTGATGAAGAAATGCCAAAAATATGTGCCAGTCTTTACCTCAAGCTAGCCAGTATTATAGCCAGTGGGAAAGAATGGGATATGGAGTGGGGTGATATTAAATTAATTTAGGAAGAATTTATTTACTGAGATAATAGAACATGAAGCCAAAAGATCCAATCAAAGAAAAAAAAAATCAAGTTCTTTCAAGGAAGAAGGCAGTGGGGTGGAAAAAGAAAATACATTCATTTATCTGCATTATATAGATGGTGAGGTGAAAGACAAGGCGAGATGCCTAGGGTTATGAAGACATGGCCTTGTGAGCTCTTACCATGACCTATAATGCTCCTGTAACACTGTTCTGTCCTAATTTGTTGCCTCTGATTTGTTCTTCCTTATAATGTAGTTTAATCTGGCTATCAAAAATTACAACATAAAATTGCTACTCAGCCAGAAAATCCAATGGCTATTCAAACAAGGATAGGATGACAATTTTATCAGTCACTTCTCTACTTACCTTTTGGGGTAAAATAATCTCACACCATTCAGTAGTTCTGGCATTCCTATCTAGCTAAAGCCCAAACTTCCAGAAATCCACATTCAGTAGGGCAGAAACATCTGGCAAAGTTGTTTCCAGTAACATCAGGGAAAATTAAAACATGAATGGAGCACCAGATCTAGCTCACATATGACGTTTTGTCTGAACATCTATTTTTATCACCAGTTAACATTTATGCACTGCATGGTAATAGCAAGTTCAACCCTATAAATGGCACCAAGATCTAAGCTGTTTCTGCTTGGATCCAAGTTGTCTTTGCTATGCACAGTTTACAAATGAAGCCACTGGTTCCCTGACTGTGACTGGCAAACCACCAGTGTGTACAGAACTTGTGGAATTCCCAGGAGGACCAGCTGGCCAAGCAGCAATGGCTTTTGTTTTTCCAGCTGCTGAATCTTCTCTGTAGATACTTAACAATACTTCACACCCCTTTACTTTGCCAAATAAATGACTACGGCTATTGGTGTTAGTCTGATCATGAATTGGAAGAAGGTAATTCATGTGACTGGGAATGGGGAGTGCAAACATCTACAAGTTTTTACGTTAAGACATACTTCAGTTCCCCTAGGGAAAACTGTGACAGCTACTGGATTAACAGCTATCACTGGGAGGACAGGACATGCAATGACATTAACAGGAAGGAGGACACACTTTGATACTCAGAATCTGAGTATAGGCCCTGAAGGTAGTCTTCAGAAACACCACTGCATTGCACACACCTGATCACACCTCTACCATCAGCCAACGGGTGGCCAAACGCGTGTAATAGAACCACAGTGGTTTTCTCCATTTTGTCCCCTCGTCAGTGGACTCACCACAGCAAAGGATGGCTAGCAGCTGTGTCTCTGTTCCTTGCAGCTACATTTACATTCTCTTCGTGTCGGGACATGTGTATTAATGCTTACCCAGCTCATCGTGTGAACTGGATGGGGAGGTGAGTATCATACATAACTTACTGAGTATTTGGAGATCCATGGATGAGCAACAGAGAAATGCAGGCTATTATCATATTGCTATAAATGCCTGCCACAGAGCCAGCTGATGAAACACATGTACTTCTGCAAATCCCTCACAGATCATCATTTTGGTGCTGCTTTTGTGGTAATTGCAATTATTGTAGGACTATATGAACAGAGATACAAAGTCTGAATTATATTCCATGTAATGATTTTCTGAGTAGTTCAAGGTTTGCATATAAAAGCTATCCTGAGTTGTTGTTCAAGACTGACAATGAGTACTTAGCTAAATTTAGAAACATGTTAATTTTTTTTACTTTAATATAGTTGATTGGTCCTTACATTAGCAACACATGTCAAAAGTTAAACTTTCAAACACGAGCCTTATTATTATATATTTGCAATCACAGATGAAGCTTCCATTCTCTTGGACACCGTGCAAACACAAAATCAAAAAGTAACCATGTGGGACATTCTATCCAGGAGCCAACACCTGAAAACAGAGATTGGGGCATTAAAATAAAGCTGATTCTTATCTGGGGGGTGGAGGAAAAGAAAAATGATGACAGATTTTGTCATTGTTACCTAACTACTCACAGTGTGGTGGGTACTGTACAAAATAATGAACAAGACACAGTACCTGCCCTATGAAGTTACAATGCAAATGGAAGTGCACAGAACAAAGACAGAATCCCATGAAGAACAGAGGAAAACTACTTGTGTCCCAGCATGGTATTGTGTTTTGTAAGAGATGTAGGTAAATTAAATGGGATATTTGCAGAAAGGTATTCCAGCTGTGCAGACTATTTTGGTAAGATCACAGTAAGAGGCAGACATAAGTTGATAGGAAGGAGATCTCGGGTAGAACAGAGGATTGGGAAGTCACAAGTGGCAAGAGCAGGATGCATGGCCTTGTAGTTGAGCTCACTGTGGGAGTCAATGAGAAGCTGGTGACTAAACTTGAAATGTGGAAGAAACTGAAGCTTCTATATGCCAAGAATTTGGAATAATGCATTGCAATAAAGCAAATATCAAGGATGAGACAATCTTACAATCATAATTAGTGAACCTGGTGCTTCAAGGGGAAAAGTGTCATGGAGTATTGAAAATACTCTGTGGAGTACGTGGATGAGGAGCCGCTCATTTTGGCTTGATATTGGTTTTTCAAATGAGAAAGAAGTGAACTAATCTGGCAGTGAAACAGCACATGGGTGTCAATGAAGTTTGGAGTGTCTTTTAGAGAGGTCTGCAATGAAACTAGGAGAGAGCAGTACTTCTGCCGGTCCGTTTGTGGACTTGTGCCCTCTTCTTCATTTTTCTATAAACTAAAGGTGAGTCCAAGCAATAAACTGTTTTGTTCTTCCATTTATCCACTCAAAGTACAATATGTAGTATATTACATTTAGTACAAAATATAGTTCTACCCCACCAGCATTGACTTTTTGTCCAGTCCTTCTACTACATACATAGTTGAGTAGAAGAGAGAGTTTTGCTTCTTATTCCTAGAGTATGTAAGGTAGCATGGGGCTGCCTCGCTGAAGGTTTTTCATAAGAAAGTGGAAGTTTAGCTGCTCATTTACTATGAAGAAGATTGTACCTAGATCTCTAAAAGTGCTATGCAATTATTGTTAAGACAATCCAGAGCAGTACTGTGAGAAGAAATGCAGGATTTTCATCTACATGGTTGTCCACCCGACACACTTAATATGTTGCATGGTGGCATATGTTACCACCATCTTGAACAAAAACTTCATTTTAGAATTAGCTTATGCAGCTTCCTTGAGATAAATGGCATCACAGGGCATAGTTTGACATGAAAAAATCAAGAGTAGCAGAAGAACAAAGCAGGAGGAGCCTTAATAATGAATATCCTTCAGCACGAGCATCTAAACCTAGATCAGCACTTTCAGGAAGAGATCCTGTGTTGATGCAGTCCTGTTCATTGTTGGACTCGGAAGAAATGGAAGTAGAGAGGAGGGACAGGGCAGAAAAAGAGGTAGTGGTTAGCTCTTTCAACACGGAGAATCCTTCTAAACCTGACATGAAAAGACACGGCACCTGGAATGCTGCAGGAAGGTAGATGAGCTGTGTGCAAGCTGGAGAATTCCCCCTGTTGCACAAGCTATGCAAATGTAATTGTAGGCTAGAAAGTGCAGTGACTCATAGGTGAAGTGGATGTGAGAATATCTGGGTTAAAGAGAGTTTGTACTGAGAAGACCATGTGTAGGACCTCAGAAGTTCCCAGAGAAGGGGAAGTGAAATGAGTTAATGAAAACTCATTACGAAGAGTCATCCTGTCACAGACTGTTTCCTTGAAGAAGAAAGCAAGGAGCTCCTGAAGCTGCTTAAACCTGGTGGCATTTCAAAACACGCAGATATCCAGATTCAGTGAGAGATTTTAGGGTGGGGGCAAGAAACAGAGAAGAGAAAACAGGTGAGTCCCAAACCTCAGAAAATGAGGGCTGGGAACAACTTGCTTTTTTTTTGGCAGGAGACGATACAGGTCATTGAACCAGAAATCAGAGGCACTAATGCCTATTATAAGGGCACAGGTTGGACCTAAAACAGCACCCCCAGATGATGGTCTCCAGCTGTTGTAACGCTATGCAGAGGAAAGAAGAGTCGGCACTGCCTCATGGTGTTTCACCTCCTGCAGTTCTCACTCATCAGATGACCCCAATGACGTACGCATCAAGATTCACAGCAATAAACCACAGGATTTCCGCCGTTTCTCAGCTAGACAAGCAAATGACAGATGAGGGGTGAACAGATGGCAGCAGAGGTGATTCAAGGCCAAGCTAACTTGAGATCTCCATATTTCTGCAGGGGAGGTGGACCAAGGATGGAACAGGCAGGAGACTTAGAGACGAGGGCTTTGTAACCCCTGGCCCATTCCTGCCAGATCTGCACTTCATGACAATGGGTGAAAATGGTGCATGAGCAAGTGAGAAGGGAAAACGCTGCCTCCAAACCACCTCACTTTTGACTTTCTGCACCACCTGCCATGGCTTTGACTTCCAGTGCCACCTCACACTTCTGAGGCATTTGGCCATCACCTTGCAGTTGCATGTCGGGTCCCCTCTGAGGTCAGGCTGCTTCATCGCTCCTCTGAGTGCCCCGAGGTTCCTCAGAAGAAAAGGCACTGCACAAGGTGTGGCACATTACTCACACCATGCTCTGTGTCAGTTATCACACGGTGTTAGTTATTACTCTTTCGGTTACACAGAAGTTGAGCAGGGTTCTCTGAGGGGAAGAGGCTTATCCAGTGGTTTAAAGCAATTGGTCCTCACCTCAGCTGCTTTGGAAACCTTCCCTTCAGGCAGTGAAGACCACCCAACTTTTCCCAATTAAGAAACCAGCTCGAAATTAGCAATACCTCAAACCCACTCTTCTCAGGCAAGACATCTGTTGATAACCACGTCGAGTGCAGCAGCGTTAAAGAAAACCAGGACATGCACCACAGATGGCTGCAGCCAAGGTGGAGACAGGCTCAGTAGCTGCTAAACCCAAGTTTCTCCCGAGCTAACAGGCTCTGCAGTTTGCAAGCCCCCGAGGATTAACCGAGCAGCTTGGCATCTCGGCTTGCACATTGCAGAGCAGGAAAGTTTGGAATATGTAATTCTCTTTAGTTTCTCTATAGATCAGCTATCAGAAATTACTATGTATAAAGATTTCCCTCTACAGGTGGTTAGAGCTTGTAACAGCCTCTCACTTTCTTGCATCACTTTAATTAGTATTTTGTCTCATCATTTACTTTCTTATTATTTTGCCTACCCCCACCCCCCCGGGCGTTCAGTCTATTCCCAGTGATAGCAAATTCTCTGTGCAAGAAATGTCAACTCCCTTTCCATTCTCAAGCTTTAACGCTGCTGACTTTGACTCTTTTTGCAATTAAAATTTAATTTGCAAGCTTGTTACCCGAGTGAGTCGATGCCTGCCTTCTCCCCCCACCCCAAAATGTGACAAAGTGAAAGTTGCAGCCTCTGCAAAAAGTGGGGGGGGAGTGGGGCTGTCTTAAATACATGGCTCCCAGGCTGCAGTTTGAGCTCCCAAACTAGCATGCTTTCCTGCAGGAACATCAAATACACAGAACACACGACAGGACAACCTAGAGAACTCTTTGCAAGGAGGGGGAATGCAATGCTGTCCAGTCTTTTCAAAGGCAGGCAGCAGAACAAATCAGAGAAGTCTACTTCTTGTAAAAGCATCTAACAACTGAAATCAGAAAACTTTGCAAAAAGCAAAAGCAAAACACCTGCACACACATACACACGCACACACATACACACGCACACACGGAGAAACCTACCTTGCAAAATCTTCTTCACTTATTTTTGTATGCAAAGAAAAAAACAAACCAAAAAACCCAAACCAAAACAATACCCAAACAAAACAAAAAGAAAGAATTCCCTCCCCTCCAAAACCTCTTTCCCCTCTTCCCCACGCCTTAGCTGGATTTCTAGGGAATTTGGGGATGGGTGGGAAGAGCCGGGGATGGAGGGGCTATATAAATAAACTAGAGCGTTTCGAGCTGTGTATCGCGAAAGGCTGTGGGTTTCGCGTAATGTGTGCCTGCACTCTTCCAGGAGAAAGGGGAAAAAAA